>NC_056733.1:1280442389-1280747389 GCF_019279795.1 Protopterus annectens
GTTGAGATCCCTCATTAAATCCTGTAAAGCCAGCTATGAAGGCAGAATTGAGGCAAACACCAGAAACAACCACAAAGCCTTCTATAGTTCTATCAAGAACCTCCACGGCAATACCCAGATTTGAATTGAGTTACTGCACAATGGTACCTCCTATACTGAGACAACAGATATTGCCAGATTACTGGTCGATTCATTCAGTGCCAACTTTACCCCTCTTACCTCCCCTAAAGGACCAATCACAATACCGGAAGAATGCCAGGCACCCAGCATTACTGCAGCACAGGTTAAAGCTGCACTGTCCAAGGCCAAGAATACAGCTTTCATGGGACCAGATTATATCCCTGGCTGTGTTCTACATGAACTACAAAGTGAACTGGCACCACATCTGTGTGCCCTGTTCAGTCACAGCTCATCTCAGTAATTGTCCCTACTGAATGGTGCATTGCTACAGTCATCCTTCTCCATAAAGGAGGAGCGACTACAGACCCTCGGAATTATCACCCCATTAGCCTGACAACTGACAAGTCTGATATGTAAAGCTATGTAGCGCATCATCATGGACCTGATTAAAATAGCTCTAGGAAGTCTACAAACTCTGGACCCCATGAAGTTTGGCTTTGTGAAAGGGAGATCATGCCTGCTCAACCTGGTTGACTTCTTTGAGTCATTCACCAGGGCTGTGGATGAAGGTAAGGCAGTGCCTACAGCCTACCTCAATCTGGACAAGGCCTTTGATAGCATTCCTCACTCAGGAATTATTGATAAACTCATCAAACTAGGCATCGACCCATATATCACTAGGTGGGTTGCAAATTGGATTGCAGCTAGAACACACAGTGTGAAAGTAGCAAACTCCAAGTCAGACTGCTGACCAGTCACGAGTGGAGTCCCACAGGGATCAGTCCTGGATCCTCTCCTGTTTGGCATCTACTGCTGAGAAGTCCAGGCCAACACAAAGGGACTCTGGCTGACCAAGTTCACAGATGACTGCAAGCTGGGAGCCATTATTAACTCCCCAAGTGATGCAGACATCCCACAGAATGGCCTCACTGAGACCAATGACTGGTGTCGAAACCACAGCCTTAAGCTTAATGCAAAAAAATGTGTCATCATCCCCTTTGCTAAACCTCAGTTCCCACTAATTACCACATCAATGGGAGGTCACTGAACACTGAAGACGTTATAAGAGATGTGGGGATGCAGGTTGACAGCAACCTCTCCTTTGACCACCACATTGGCAGTGTGGTCAGAAAGTCCTTCTATGTGGCACATCTCATTACCAAGGATTTTGCATCCAGGACGAAAGAGGTCATTATCTCTCTCTACTATTCCCTCATTAGACCAATCATCGTGTATCGTGCCCCATTTGGCATGTACCTCACTAGACACCTGCAGCAGCTGGAGAGGCCACAGAATTACCTTAGAAAGAGCATCCTAGGCATTAAACACATATCTTACATGGACAGACTCAAAAGACTCCAGCTACTCTGTCTCATATCGCCTACTTAGAGGTGATCTCTGCTTTACTTACAAAGCCATGTCTGACCCAGCTGTGTTAGAAATGCTACTTCTAAAGAAATCCCAATCCCTCCGCATCAGAGACCTCAACCTCATTATCACACTCAACAGAACATGCTGGAGGGGCAGGTTCCTCACCCAAAGACTACTCATGCTGTGGAATAAACTTCCCATACATGTCAAGCAGAGCACCTTGCTGTCCCTCTTCAAGAGAAAACTTGATGAGTGGATGGGAAATAAAAAGTTCACTACGGGGATCACTCCAGTGGCTCTAGTTGATAGCGGCACTGGGAACTAACGTTGGGCAGCATGAAGATAGGGCACTACTATGGGCTAGGCTTGTAAAGGCTCCAGGGCCATTAGCCTATTACACACCTATGAACCTATGAAATAGTTTTGCGGATGATATTAAAGCACTTCCATTTTAAGCACATCACAATAAGTGCATTAAGGGTTTAATAAATCCAGATCAATTTTCAACACCCATGTATACCTTAAAAATGCAAAACATAGCAAGTCTTGAACTACAATCAACTTTAATAACATTCCCTAACCTTACTGTTATTGACATCTTGTTGGAGACAGTGTGAATACTGAATTCAGGACAGGGAATCCTATAATGTGTGCCCCCTATTTATCACATTTGTATTTTGTCATGCCTGTGGTTGTCTTTATCTACATTAATAGTCAAATAATTAAAACAAAACAGAGGATAATGTAAAAAAAGGCAGAATCTTTGTCTGTTGTGGCCATCAGCCCTGATTAAAGAAATAGTTGTCAATGAACTACATACAATAAGAAGCCATATCAGTTTTATTATAAGACAAACAAGTGAATAGCAAGGCTCCTACAAAGTATTGCTTGAAATCTTTGTTTACCGCATTTTTACATGCTGTTTGAAACATTATAAATAAGTCAGGAAAATAACATCAACATTTATTGCTTTACTAAACCTGGTATTCAGAGGTACTTAATTGGCTGTAATAATAGTGCTGAACTTCTACACGCTTCCTCAGTTGTTTGTTTAAATAAAGAGTGATATTTTTACTTAGATAATAGTGACACTCAATATTAGGAAATGGTAATGTTATTAAAATGATAACGGATAAATTCATTTTAAAAATCATTTATGTGAGTAACAGTTTGGCTGCTTTCTGAAATAAAAAAGCACAATGAATTCCTTAGTCTTACTGTGAAAATTAAGCCAAATGTCTTTATTTTGAATCAAGTGTTAGAAACATATCTATTCATTTACTTACTTATTAGTTCATTTTCCAAGCCACCTGTCCTGCTAGTAAGCTAGTAACCTGACAGGGTAGAATGCACTTTCCTAGTCCTAACAACAGTCTCCATCCTAACCAAAACAACCCCAGTCATTCCAATATCAGCTGAAAGATGCAGACCCCCCCCATACCCTCACTCTGTCTTTGGGTCTCCTTCTAGAGGGCAATGTGTACCGTGTCTCCCATGAAAGACTTCTTATAAGGTGCCTGATTCACTTCAACTGACTTCTCTCAAGCAAAAAAATAGCAGCCACTTCTGAAATCCCATGATTTTCACTCTGTCATGGACATCTAGTTAAGTACCAAGTGAAGGAACCTCATTTCTGATGCTTGTGTCCATCATTTTATCATTTCACTCACAACAAAGAGCTCATGACTATATGTGAGGATGGGATCATGGAATAACTTAACAAACTGATAGTGTTGTCTTAGGCTTTCATTTTTGCTTCAGCACTACGTGCGATGTACCTCCTCCAATAGTTCTAGGATTACACTCATTCAGTGAGCAGCCTGACAGTCTTCTCTACATTCGGCAATGAACAAGATTACAGTATCCTTAAAATCTTCCATCTGAGTTTCATCATCACCAGTTTCTATAGAAGGCACCCTCTGTTGTCTAGGAGGGAGCCAAGATACCTGATTTGGAAGTGCAAATGTTCATCTCAAACTTAGCAGTGAATCACTTCAACACACAATGGAGATTACATTCACTTGAGCATAAGACAACAGAGCAGTGGTGCAGTGGTTAACATTGTCGCCTCACGGCAAGAGGTTCTGCGGTTTGATTCTCAGTGAGGTGCCTTTTGTGCAGAGTCTGCCTGTCCTCCCTGCATCGGTGTGGGTTTCCTTTGGGTGCTCTAGTTTCCTTCCACATTACAAAGATATGTCTCTGGAACATTTCTCCCCAGGCCGCCACTGAAAATAGGCTCATTCCAAGTCAGACTTTCCTGGTAAACAAATGCTAAATAAATAAATAAATAGTAAATAAATAAAACAGCATCCTCTGAAAATACCAAAGATGCAACCATCATATCCAAAACTGAGCTGCTGTCAGAACCTTGACTATACCTTGTTATACTGTGTATAAATAAATCAAATAGGAGAAGATTAACAATAAAACTCTTTGTAGAATATGCCACACATCTTGAATGTATTCATATTCATATGTGTATATCTGAGTCTACTTCTAAATTTTGAAATTTCAAAATGTTCCTATAATGTTGAAATGATAGACATGTTTGTAGATGCTAGGTAGATGTACGGGTCTATTTCTAAATTTCCAAGTTTCAAAACTTCAAATTTCTTATGGTCAAGACTATAAGATCAAAGTTTTGAAACTTTAAACCATTTAAATGGAGATTGCCATAAAGCATGGAATGGTATATTTGCTGTTTTCCTGTCTGTAGTGCGATCTTGGAGTTGGTATATTTAATTTACAGGAGGTGTGGGGGTACAGGGAGGCTTTCCCCCAAATGTAAAAAAAAATATATATATATATATATATATATATATATATATATATATATATATATATATATATATATATATTCTTTTTTTAATTTACTTTTCAAAGTTTCAAAACTTTGATCTTACGGTCTCAACCATAAAAAATTTGAAGTTTAGGAACTTGGAAATCTAGAAGTAGACTAGTACATCTACCTAGCATCTACAAACATGTCTATCATTTCAATAATACAGGAAATGGAAGATATGATAGGGAGTGCTCAAAAAGTAATATTTTATTCCTAAAGGTGACAAGTCTTTTGAGATAAATGTTGGTAATATAGGTTTTTCATCAAAGTAAAGATGTTGGTGTTGTGATGGACAAGGGTATAAGTAATGGGTGGTTTGATTTTGTGATTTATTCTGTTTGTATTACAGAACATTATTTAGGTATTAACCTTTTTATATATCAGTAATTTATTCAGTGTATATGTTATACGAATATTGTTGGAAGTCTGCAAAATGAAGAGAGGTTTATTCACTGGGTATGAATAGATATGTGGCTAGAATTAAGTATTTTGAAATGTTTTTACTGCAATTATAATAACTTTTTATGTACTTAATGAAGTCAGGTTGGTTTGAAATAATTTTAGGTTTACATAAATGTACCGATTCTGGCAACATTCATCCTTTCTGTATTTCAGAGTATAGAAAAAATCCCAGGCTACCGGTAAGATTGTAAACATTTTGGAGCAATTTTTTTAACTGGCAGGTTAGGTGTGCTGAAAGTTTTTTTTTTAACAAATTTACATCAGATAAATAAATAAGCCTTATATAACCAGGTTCATAGCATAATAATGAGCAGAAGTGAAAGTTTTTCAATAAGCTTAAATTGAATGTGAATGCACTTAAATTTCTTACTCCATAAAATAAAAGTTTAGTGCAGTATTAAAGCATTTTTTATTTATAGTGGTATTCTTACTGGTAGTTTGTTTTATAATCATAGAAAGTGCTGACAATCAACACTGTTACATTTTATGTTATTTTTAAACAACATGTGGAATTTTGATTTATTTCTTGTATTATTACATTTCTTTAGAATGGATCAGATTCACAAGTATTTATTTTCTAGAGAAAAAATTGCATTATTTATACTGACGATATAAAATACTGATATTAAGATCATTCCTCAATTTGTATAGTTTTGTTGTATATGTTGATGTGAAACATCCATTTTTAGTATACAATAGAATATGGCATAGTAGACATATGTACCCCTTCATATGTTGCAGGATCATGTGCATTTGGGTTGACTGTACCTCATAATATTATGATAAGGAATCTCAATAGACAATTGTTATCATCTACCATTCTATGAAGTTTTAGTACTTATTGTTTCATAGAAATCAGGTCATATTGCCTTATATGTCTCCATCATCCCTAATTCCCTGCTCCAGGGAATCCTTAGCATGTACGACAGTGCATTGCTTTATGTTAACCATGATGCAATTTTATCATCTGGCAGTGTGCAGGCTGCATATTATTAAGGAGCTAAGATTGACGTATATTAAGCAATTGATTATGTAAATCACATGTAAGCATGGTGTACCTAAGCAGTCAGGCTTAGTGCCATTAAAACTATTTTATGAGATGTCTTTCCTTGACAGGAAGTTGTTATCAAAGCATGTTGTTAAACAATAAAAAAACTAGTAGCAGATAATCATGGGGAGTATATATACATGTATATATATAAAATGGGAAATGTAATGGGAGACCCTAGACAATTAGCACTGTGTTATATTTTCAAAGTGAGGTGATGCCAGATAGGGACCCTGGGCAATTAAACCCATGTTATACTTTCAAAATGAGTGTGATGCCAGATATCATGAGTAGTTTATACTAAACGTGAGCTATGTACTACTTGTTCACTAATCTTGAATTGTCAGTCTGGTTACATGTTCTAATCAGCAGGGCTTTTTAGACCACAGATGTAATATTATCAAGCTACCAACAGTGATATATCCTAGTTTATGCATGACATAGGCAGATAACACTATCTGATGAGCTCCTTGGAGAATGTGACTCCCATAATAAAGGCGTAGTTATGTGGCTTATTTCATGAACCCCACCAAAATTCAATGGTTAATAAAGAATACACACACACACACACACACACATATATATATATAAAAAATATGTGTGTGTATATATATGTATCATATGTACATTGTTCTTCTTTCGGCTTTTTGTGGTTAGGGGTTGCCACATCGGAACTCCAGTCTACTAATGATTGGCAGTAGATTTTTACAGTGCCAAGGTGCCAGCTCAACACCCACCCTTCAACAAAGGCATGCCCTACACATGTCTTTTGAACGCCACTCGACCTCAGGGAGGACATGCAGACTCCACACAGAAGGCGGTCCAGCTGAGCATCGAACGGGAGAACCTCTTGCTGTGAGGTGACAATGCTACCGCTGCACCACCGCAGGTTTGCATGTATCATATGTACATACATTTCTAAATATCTTCCAAGGTAAGCTAGCACTGGCTTCACTGTAGATTTGGTTTAGTGAAACATTAAAGTCTAATCCAACTGAAAGGAAGTTAGAATGTACTTATGTTTGCATTACATTCGTTATGACATATTCTTTTACCAAACAGTATATATTCAAAACCGCTTATATTAGCCTAAGTGTAGCTAAACCTTTGACAAAAAGAAATTACATTATATAAACTGATGCACCAAAAAATCATGGACATAAGCCAGGATACTTTTTCTTTTTAATTTTTTTTTAATTTATGGGCAATAGAATTTTGCTTTCTGAAATGATATTTTTAATTGTGACCAAAGTTCCAAAAGATAGTTGACAGAAAGTAAGTCATAATGATCATAGTATACTTCATGTTTCAAAAATATTAAGAGGTATTTCTGTAAGTTTAAAACTAAGTTACATGTTTTTGACTATAGCTGCATTTTAACTTGAATCATGTATAACTATTTGTTTCTGCCATCTATAAAAGTTTTCCCATTTTACATCTATCTGTATAATACTCTATTCATATCACTGGAATTGTATACCAGGTAATCATTGAGGGAGCAAGTGGCTGTTTTGAAGGCACAACATTCATACTGCTTGACATTGCGACAAAAATGCTGCTTTGTAGGAAGACTGAAGCTTGCTGCAGGACTAAGTTTGAAGGTATTGAACCCCAGGTTTTGGAAGAATTCTCATACCTCGTGTGATGGCCTCAATCCTTACCACTAACATCAGGGAGGCTGTCTCATATAAGAGGAAAGGATAACAAATACACACAGTAAAGTACAATTTCCCTTAAGTGCACACAGAGATCACAATCACTCTGGGACTGGTTACTCCCTTGCTCCCCAGGTCCACAATAAGACTCCCCACTGGCACAGCTATAGGGTCCAGATCTCAGCCTAGCTGGCAAGCTAACCTCCAGTATCCTCTCTGTCCCACCAGTGCTTCATGTCCCTGCCCAGGTAGCTGACACACCACACACACTTTGAGATAAGTATTTATATAACTTCACAGACACTCTTGGGAAAGGCTGACACAGATTCTTCAGCTGGGCCCCCTTACCCAGACTATACAGTAGCAATTACTGCCACCACCAACTAATAATTATCAGCTACCCAAAGGCCCTTAAAAGGGTGTCCAATTATTTCTGTGCAATAATATTATCCAATTGGTAAGTGTGACTAATCAGTCTAAGGCTTATTAGAATGGCCTTGTACACTTCTTCTTCTTTTGACTTTTCCCAGTTAGGGATTGCCACAACGGATCACCTGTCTGCTCATGATTGGCAGTAGAGTTTTTACGGTGTTGAGCACTCTAGAGGTTTACTTAACTCCACACAAACCAGCCACAGTAAAAAGTTTTAAAAATATTTAATAATAAATAATAAAGACACAAGACAATACTACTACAATACAATGCTACCCAAGTGTTCAGAGATCACACAGAAACTTAAAACAATACAGTAGGAAAGTTCTGATATAACAGAAAAACACTTGCCTAATTTTTATAGTCTTAGCTATTTCTACAAGAAAAATTACTTCTGAAGTAACTTATTTACATAGAGCAAGGCAGTGCTGAGGTTGGATATCAAAACAGAATGCTTACAGTCTCTCTCTCAGTAATAGTTTTTAACATCACATTTCTGCTGGGCCCTCCCAGATTACATCATTTTGACAATTAGGTTTTCCCAGTATACACATTACATCATTTTGACACTTAGTCTGGAGTTCCCAGGCCAACAGGCTACATTATTTAGCAAGCTAACACCTGCTCAGGAAACTACAACAATAAAATAATTTTCACATGTACATTCTAGCAATCATTCCTTAAGTCAAAACAACAAAAATAATGTATTCAGCCAGCCTCTTTGGCACCACGGTTGGGAGGGTGGCCTAATGGTTAAGGTGTTTGCCTTACAAACACAAGGTACAGGGTTTGAATCTCACAGGGGATAATTGGCTAGGCTTAGAATGGCTTGCAAGGGAAGTTAGCCTAGTACTAATCTATGAACCTATGAACTATCTAGATCAAAGGCCAGATTTGAAGTAATTTTAACTTCAAAAGAAAGATTTGAAATGCTTGGCTTAGTTTTCCTTACAGGAGATAGCAATGTTGCTACAATCTTGAAGTTCAACATTTTACAGTGTTTTCTTTCTTTTAAGAACAAGCCTGTATTTTACAGTTATATTTACAAATGACAGAATTATGTATCAAATTCTATTTGACTAGGCAGGCAGCCTTCACCCCTTCTCTACCAGTCTTCACATCTCTCCCCCCCTGGAGAACTCAAGATAGTTTTTCAAGTGACCCTTGACAAATGCTGCTTGAGAGGGTTAGGTCTATCTTGGTGTACCTCAACCCATTCCCTGTCTTGAGAGCCCATCTGCATTGGCATTGCTAATCCCACTGCGGTGCTGCACTTATCATATGCTTGCAACCCCAAGCTCCATCTTAGCAACTTGGCATTTTGCTGACTGGCTCTGTTTAACCATGTTAGAGAGCTGTGATCTGTCATTACAGTGAATTTTCTTCCATACAGATAAGGCTGAAGTTTCTGCAGTGCCCACACTATGGCTAGACATTCCTTTTCTACAGCTGCATAGCATTCCTCCCTGGGTTGGAGCCTACAACTGAGATAAACCACTGGGTGCTCTTCTCCCTCTGAAGAAATCTGGCTAAGTACAGCCCCCACCCCATAGTTTGAAGCATCCACTTGCACAACAAATTATTTGCTGTAATCTGGACTGACTAACACAGGGGGTCCTCCCAAAGCTTCATTAAGATTCTTGAATGCCTGCTCACATGCTTGGGTCCATACTACCTTATCTGGCCTGTTCTTTCTTGTCAGGTCTGTGAGGGGAGCAGCTATGGTACTATAACTAGGGACAAACGTTCTGTAGTACCCTGCTGTCCCTAAGAATGCCCTCATCTGCTTTTTAGTAGCAGGTGCAGGCCATGCCTAAATGGCTTCCACTTTGGCAGGTTCTGGACTTATCTTACCACTCCCCACTCTATGCCCTAGGTAGAAGACCTCTGCCATACCCACCTGACATTTGCTCAGCTTACTGGTCAACCCTGCCCTCTGTAATCTGACCAGCACCTCCCTGACATGCTGAAGGTGCTCTGGCCAGGAATGGCTGTAGATGGCAATATCATCTAGGTAAGCAAGCAAGGACATACCCTTCTGTTCCTGCTAGGATATTATGCACCAGGCTCTGGAAAATTGCTGGGAATTCTTCATCCCAAAGGGCATCTTTGTGAACTCATACATGCCAAAAGGAGTCACAAAGGCTGACTTCTCTCTAGCACTGGGAGACAAGGGCACCTGCCAGTAACCCTTGGTAAGATCAATGGTTGTAAGATACTTAGCCCCACCCAGCTGTTCTAGGGCCTCATCTGTCCTAGGCATGGGGTAAGCATGTAACTTTGTGTGACTATTTAATTTCCTGTTGTCCACACAGAACCTGGTGCTGCCATCCTTATTTGGCACCAGCTCCACTGGCGAGGCCCAGGGACTGTTGGACTCTTGAATCACCCCTAGTTCCAACATCTCCTGTACCTCTTCCCTCAGCATCTGTCTGACTCTCTCAGGCACACTATAAGGGGCCTGCCTAATAGGCCTTTGGGATCCTGTATCCACCTGGTGCTGCACCATGTGGGTGCACCCTGGTTTTCCAGTGAACATGTCTCCAAATTCCTGCAACACTACTTGGATTTCCCGAACCTGGGTAAGAGATAGCTGCTGGGACATTGCTACCCCTTCCACTGAGGTGTCAGCCCGAGCCTCACTGAGGAGACCAGTCCCCAGCTCTCCCTCAGACTCCTCCTGCAATCCACTGCAAATGCTCAGCACAAGGGCCTCCTTATCATGGTAAGGTTTCATCATGTTAATATGGTACAATTTGTGCCCCTGCCATCTGCCAAACAGTTCCACCACGTAGTTAACATCACTTACCTTTCTTACCACTTTGTAGGGTCCCTCCCAAGCTGCTTGCAGTTTGTTGTGTCTGACAGGAATGAGAACCATTACTTGCTGCCCTCCATCATACTCTCTAGCTCAAGCATTCCTGTCATACCACACCTTTTTCTGTTGTTGGGCTTCTGCCAGGTTCTCCTGGGCCAAGCCCATGAGTTCCCTGAGCCTTGTCCTGTGGTTTAGAACATATGCCCCAGCAGACTCCTTGTGAGATTCACACTCACCTTCCCACTCATCTCAAATTAAATCTAGAGGTCCCTTCACCTTATATCTATACAGCAACTCAAAGGGTGAAAAACCTGTGGATTCCTGGGGAACCTCTCTGTAAGTAAACAACAGATGGGGCAAATATTTGTCCCACTCCCTCTTAAACTGATCTTTAAATGCCCAAATGCCCATAACATGGACTTGATTGTAGAGATTAACCTCTCAACAAGACCATTAGTCTGGGGATGGTAGGGGGTGGTCTTCATGTGCTTCAACCCACAGGACTTCCACAGACAAGCCAGCAGGTCTGACATGAAATTGGCACTTCGGTCAGTCAGTGTTTCTTTTGGGAAACCTACCTTGCTGAAAATCTCTAACAAAGTATTTGCCACCTTCTCTGCCTCAATGCAGGACAAAGCCACTGCCTCAGGGTATCCTGTAGCTTCTAGGATATACTTTTTTCCTGTGGAACTTGGGGTACTCAGAGGACTCACAATATCCATAGCTACCCCCTGAAATGGCTCCTCAGTCACAGACAAAGGCATCAAAGGAGCTCTCACCTTGTCTCCTGCCTTGCCTACCTTTTGGCACTGCTCACAGGTCTTGCAGTATCCTGTTACATCTCTGGAAATTCTAGACCAATAGAAGTTCTGCATAATATGCCTCTTTGTATGTTTTATGCCCATATGACCTGCAAAGGGAATATCATGGGCTATGGCTGGAAGCACCAGACAGTAGGCTCTAGGCACTACCAAATGCTGGACTCTCTCACCTTTTAGCCCTCCCTCAGGGGTCCACTCTCTGTATAGTAACCCTTTGTCCCAGTATACAGATTCCCCCTTCCCTTGAGAATCAGGTGCCTCCCTAGCTACCTGCCTTAGGCCTTGCAATGTAGGGTCTGAGAGCTGAGCCTGTCTCAACTCTCTCCTTGTAACCCTTCTCAGCTCCACTTCCACAGGAAGTCTGGCATCCTCTGACAGTGGTGCCTCACCATCAGCCTGGGTACTACTACTACTCACCTCTACCTTTGCAGTCACTCTGTCCAAGGGACCATCAGTACCCACAAGCAGCTGTGGGTCACCTTCAGTCTCACTGCTACAGCGTAGCTCACTCCCTGATGTAACCAACTCACCAGTCCTGGCTGCAAGCATGCAGTCTGTCTGGGTCTCCCCCAGGCTACCAGACCCACATGCTTGTCTCCTAGCCTCACTGCGTGTAACTGCATCAGTACATGGTACTGCCTCATCCAAATCCTTCCCTCTCAGGACATCTGCAGGATGGTGGTTTAGTACCCCTGTTGTCTCAAGACAACCTACTATTGACATTTTGTCTTTCCCACTTACTGGCTCCCGCACCTTTGGTTTCCCACCTTGCCTCCATGGACACCTGTATGCCACATGGCCCCACTGGTTGCATTCAAAACATTTAACCCTAGCTCCTGGACATGTACAAGGACTAATGGCTTCCCCTGCTACTGGCAGGTTCTGTTGGGGCAGTCTGTGCTGCCACCCATGGGGTCCTTTAGACCCATGAGCAGTACTGGGGGTCCCTTTCCTGTGCAGGGCTGCCCTGCTTGTCAGGTGTAGGTCTTCCTTCTTCCCCAACTCATCTGAAGTAGCACATTGTCTATCAGCTTACCAGATCCTCATGTTCTCAGGCAAAGTGCTAAGGACTTGTTCCCTCACCAAAAGGTTTCCCAGACCTACAAAAGTGGTGACCTGACATCCACTCACCCAGCTATGAAAATAAGTGTTCAGTTCAGCAATATATTCACACACACTTTCATCTGACTTGTGTCTATGTTCATTAAACTTTTTCCTATACATTTCGGGTGTTAGCTTAAAACATTATAAAAGACATTTTTTTATAGCAGTATAATGAAAACAGAGTCAGACATTTGTGATATAGAAGTTACAGCTTTCTCATGGAGTAAGAAGGTCAGGAACCATACCCAGAGCCTTTGGTCAACACTATACTGTTTGCATACCCTCTCAAACATATGAATGAAACTATCAAAATGATCCCCCTCTTTAAATTGTGGAAGAAATTTACTGATCTGTTGTGCTTCTGGGGACCAGTTACTCCCTTCCCCATTATCTCGATGACTCTGGTGAAGAGTCAGCCTTTCCCTCTCATGCTTCCTCTGATGCTCCTTTTCTTTGGCTTTTATCTCCAAACACCTGGCCTCCAACTCAAGTCTCTTTAGCTCCAGCTGGATTTTTAGGTCCACTGCAGAAAGGTTGAGTTGTCCATTCTCCGAGGATATTGTATCTCCACTGCCAGTCTGACTGTCCTTCACAGAAAGGGTTCGCTGTCATAGGTTCATAGGTAGGTACTAGGCTATTAGCCCTAGGGCCTATATAAGCCTAGCCAAAAAGGTACCCTGGCTTTCGCCACCCAAGAAAATTATTTTCCTGTGCCCCTGTTGAGCAAAGCCACAGAAGTGATCCCTGGGGTGAATTTCCTATTTCCCATCCAATCATCAAGATTTTTCTTGAAGAGTGCTAATGAGGTGCTCTGTTTGACATAGATAGGTAGTCTGTTCCAGATTATGGGAAGTCTCTGGAACAGGAATCTATCCCTCCAGTATGTTCTGTTCATTGTGGTGACAAGGTTTAGGTCCCTAGAGCGTATAGCTCGGAGGGATTGGGATTTCTTTAAGTGGAGCATGCCGAACAGCTCTGGGTTTGACATAGCTTTGTATGTTAGGCAGACATCACCTCTGAGTAGGAGATATGTGATGGAGTAAAGCTGGAGGTTTTTGAGACGGTCTGAGTAGGGCATCTGTTTGAGGCCAGTAATCCTCTTTGTGAGGTATTTCTGTGGCCTTTCCAGTTGTTGTAGATGTCTTATGAGGTACATACCAAAAGGGGAGTTATACTCTATAACAGGTCTAATGATTGATGAGTAGAGAGGAACAATGACCTCATTTTTTTCTGGATGTGAAACCTTTTGTGATGAGGTGAGCCACGTAGAAGGATTTCCTGACCACTGTGGCAATGTGATTATCAAAGGAGAGATTACTCTCCATCTGTGTCCCAAGGTCTCTTATCACACTTTTGGTGTTAAGTAGACTACCACTTATGTGGTAGTTCATGAGTACAGAATTTTTACCAAAAGGGATGACAATGCACTTTTTGGCATTGAGCTTCAGGCCATGGCTTTGACACCAGGCATCTGTCTCAGTGAGTCCCTTTTGTAGTATGTCCACATTGTTAGGAGTTTCGATTATGGCTCCTAGTTTGCAGTATCTGCAAACTTTGTTAGCCAAAGATCTTCTGTGTTAGCCTGTACTTCAGAGAAGTAGATACCAAACAGGAGAGGATCCAGGACTGAACCCTGTGGTACTCCACTTGTCACTGGTCTGAAGTCGGATTTGGAGTCTGCTACTTTCACAGTGTGGGTTCTATCCGTGAGCCATTTGGCAACCCATCTTGGGACATAGGGATTTATACCTAGTTTAGTGAGTTTATCTATAATTCCAGAGTCGGGGATGGTGTCAAAAGCCTTGGTGAGATCTAGATAAGCTGTGTGAAACACCTTACCCACATCTATGGCTTTGGTGACTGCTTCAAAGAAGTCAGTCAGGTTTAGGAGACATGATCTGACTTTTACAAACCAAGCTGGGTAGGGTCCAGAGTTTGGAGATTACTAATGTCTTTGTTTATGTGTTCCATGATGATACGTTCCATGGCCTTGCAGACCAGGCTCGTCAGGCTAATGGGGCGGTAGTGCCCGTGGTTTATCATGGTTCCCTCTTTGTGGAGTGGGATAACCATCATGGTGTGCCATTCAGTGGGCACAAAGCCTGAGGTGAGGCTATGATTGAACATGGTACTTAGGTAGGGTGCCAGTTCATTCTGTAGTTTGTGTAGAACGCAGCCTGGGATATTGTCAGGTCCCATGGATGCTGTGTTCTTGGCTTTAGAGAGTGTGTTTTTTACCTGTGCAGCCCTGATTACAGGAACTTTGCATTCTTCTGGCATAGAGATGGGCCCTCTAGGTGGTGAGAGGGGGGTAACGTTAGCACTGAACCTATCTGCCAGAATGTTGGCAATATCAGTTGGTTCTGTATGTTTAGTGTCATTGTGCTGTAACTCAGAGCAGATCTGAGTGTTGCCATTGAGATTCTTGACATAGCTATAGAATGTTTTGTGGTTGTCTTTAGAGTCAGTGGCAATTTTGTTTTTGTAACTAGCTTTGGAGGAGTTTATGAGGGATCTCAGCTTCTTACTGAGGTTGACCAGGGTCCAGTCATGGAATTTTACTCTTTTTTGCAACAGTTTCTTTCTTCTGTTGCAGAGTTTGTTTCTGGCAGAGGACCACCAGATTGGCTTTCTTTTTTTGGGGGATAGCATCTTAGTTCCATTAGGGATATCATGATCCATGCACTTGTGTAAGTGCTTATAAAGTGCATTTGTGTAGGATTCAGCAGTCACACCTCTATTGTCCGTCTGCATGGGGGTCATGACGTTTGCCACTTCTGTCTTAAGAAGTGTGAAGTTGGCTTTGGAGAAGTTTTTTTTGGTGGTTTCTCTAATTGGGGGTGGGGGTGGGATGTGGATGTCTAGGGTGATTAGCTTGTGGTCGGATCTGACCAACGAGGAATTGACCTCTGGTGTGGAGCACCAGTTGCCCATGTTGGTAATGACCAGGTCTAGGATATTGGTGCCCCTGGGGGTGTGTGAATAAGTTTATCCAAGGCATTGGAATTTATGAATTCCAGAATACGTTGAGCAAAAGAGTTGGTAAATTAGTAGTTTTCCCAGTTAATGGTGGGATAGTTGAAATCGCCCATTATTAGGGTGTTGAGTTATACCCTAATACTTTCCAGTGTTATCAAGAAATGAGGAGTGGGAATCCTGGGGCATGGTGGGGGGTCTGTAGCAAGCTACAATTTGGATTGCAGTCTTGCCCAAAGTAAGTTGCACTTGGATAATCTCAGATGCATTATGCTGTGCAACTAGCCTGGAGGTGTGGATATCCTTAATGAATATGGACACGCCTCCACCTTTAGTGCTTCATTCTGGTTTAGGTGGCCGAAAGGTGTGGTATGAATTTTAGCCTGCTAATGCAGGGGTGCTCTCTGGAGGTTTGAACCAGGTCTCTGTCACTGCACAGATGTCGATGTTCTTCATTTTAAGGATTGCCTCGAGTGAGTCCATTTTGAGGTTTAGACTTCTAGCATTGAGTAGCATTACCCTCAGATTTTGCTTGCTTGTACCTGTTACGGTAGTGAATTTGTCATTTGAACCTTGCCTAAAAAAGGCACTATAGGGGTGGCAAGAGCATTTGGCAGTATCCAAAATCCCAAGGGTGACAGGTGCAGGCCATCTCTGGCAAAGCATCATGGTCTGTTGATCATGTCGTCCCAGGCATATAAATACTGGATCTCCTTAGAATGATACCAGAAGCTTAGCCAATTGTTGAAGTCAATCATTTTGTCCTTGTACTGTGGTATCATTCTGGGTGATGGCAGGATGCTACTCATGGCTAGTGTCATAACTGCCTGGGCTACAGGATCGGAGAGCTCCTCCATGTCTCTTTTCATGTAGTCCAGGGAGGTATGTCTCAGGTCATTCACACCAACATGGACAATGACAGTGTCATGTTTGTACTTGTTGTGGAGTGATCTGAGTGCATGCGTTATGTGGCGGATCCTGGCACCTGACAGGCAGCTGACAGTAACTTTCTCCTTGTTTAGCCTGGTGAGTGGAACATCAATCTGCCTGACTATAGAGTCACCTATGACTAGAGTGTTGGGTACGTTGTTATGCCTTATGGGCTGTGGTTGAGTGGCACACTGAGTTTTTGGGCTATGTGTCATTTGGGTTGTGTTGGGGGTGGAGTTTACTTGCGTTTCTGCTTTGAAGGTCCCTGATGCTTTGGCAGGGTTTTTTTGAGAGCCTCCATGAATGTAGGTGTGTGTTTTGTGTTTCTATGTGTGTGTTTTGGTGATGTATGTTTTGAGGGACTATGTGATGAGTGTGTTGTGGTGCAAGTGTTTACCTTCTCCTCTTGACTGTCTAGTCCAGTCTTGGGTGAACAGAGCTTTGCTTCCAGTTTGACTATATAAGTGCATCTCTCACAGGTTGCAGTGTTGGATGGTAGGAGGAGAAGGTTGTCTGCTTACATGAGGCAATTGCTGCATTGCCCCAAGATGCCCAGATTCATCAGGTACTAAAAAAACACCCAAAAACTAATAGGCACAAGACAAGACGAGCATACACTGCAAAGTCCAACAAGGTTTAATAGTTGAGTAAAACAAGATTACAGCAATCAGCAGTCCGGTGCACACTCCGGTAACTGCCAAGCAATAAAAAGTTAAAAACGATCTGGCTACACAGAATCCAAGTCACAAAGTGTAAAGCACTTTTGATTAGGAAACACTTCTCCTAACTTCTTCAGACAATAGTGCTCAGAAAGAAAAAACAAGTTTAAGTACTATCCTAGTGACTCATACTTGTTAATACAATTAAGCCAATTAAGCACAGTCACATAATTTAAAGCTATAATTCTAAAATACTGAAGTCAAACAGTTGGTTTTTGTTAAGTCATTAGGTAAAATGAGGGCCTTAGTTTTATAAAAAAACAAAGTTCTGTTGTCTTGTAATGGAACATGTAGTAAATTAAATAGTATTAATTAAAACTGTCGTTAGTTCACTTTACTTATAGCTAATGTTCAATGCAGTGTCTAGCTAGTGGGCTCTCCATTTTCCTTTTGTTAATGTAATAAACATGTTCATAAATCCTCTTCTTAAACTTACGATCAGTCTTGCCTACATAAAAACTAGGGCAGCACTGACATAATGCTACATAGACTAAGGCTTTGGAGTTACAGTTAAACTTGTTCTTCAGGAAATAGTCTCGCCTCCTAATAATGAATTTTGACCCTGTAGCAATGTGTCAGCACTGGACATTTAAATGTCCCTGGGGTGCCTCTAAAAGTCAGTGGTGGCTGGTGACTTCAAATCAAAGGGGGGGGCTGCAGGAAACAGCTGAATGGGTGGGGTCAATGAGAATGGGTGTGGTCAACTAGAAAGGGGAGGAGCTATGCTCAAAACCACAAAAACTGTAACTTTAATTAAATACTCTGCCCTGGGTGCCAAACCATCATTATGAGAGTCCAATCAAGACAAAATGAAGTGTAGAAGAAAAAACATATTTCAATCCATTGGCAGCATGACAGCTTACTTAATATCTAGATGGAAACAAAAAGGTTGTGAGGCATGAAAAAATAAATTACTTTTTAAATACATTACTGGAATGCTAGTCGAAATCAAGTATAAGAAAAACAAGCAACTCTCAACTCAAACCACTTCTCCTTGTACTCCAGTTCTAATTATAATTTATATTCTGCTTTATTAAAGTACCAAGTAACATGCTGAAAGTAGCAATCTCTGTGATACCCCCACTTGTAAAAATGTTTCTTATCTAAAAAAGCCTGACCTGCTGCCTGACAACAACTATCTACTTATTTCATGGGGAAAACGTGATCAAAGTAAAAAATGAAAAGCAAAGAGAAAACAAGCTCAACATACATTGCTTAAAGGATTACTGCACAGGATATGGACCGCACATGATAGATTGGCATTCTGTTTAGTAAAGCCTGTAATGAGCTCTTAAAATAATGTAATCCTGTCCTTTATTACAAATACTGTCATATGCATTTCAATACTCAAGCCTTATATGTTATCTAGTTATGTAAGTATTCTCTGCATGGCAACAACAGAAAGGCTTTCAGTGCTGGCAATTCCTTAACAGTATGCTAATTAAAACTTACTTGCATCTTACAATCTCAGACAAGTTTACCATTTGGTCATTAAAGCACTGCTACTTAAACACAGAGCAACAGGCACTTTCTGAATAATAATAAGCATAAATCAACAGTATAAAATATGACAGAAACCAGAACATTCTACAAAATCAAGGACAGATGAAAAGCCATTATAGTACTTGTGTCTGCCTTGGATGGAGGGATAGTCTGCACATTTACACTGCATAACTGCTCCTTGCCTTGCTTGGACACATCCAGAATGACTACATGGCGGAGTGGGGAGCAACAAGTATGTCACAATTTGAAATGTCTCTGGCTGACTGCGATGGCCCTGACACATTTGTCACACCTGTCAACCTCAGAGCAAGAAATCTGGACAAAGCCATACACAAAGTGGGACTAAGGCCCAAAAATAAGGAACATTTTTAAATATTGCTCTTATATACTTAGAAAGATAATAGAATAGTAGGTCTTGCATTCGTATGAATTTTTTGAAGGGTATGAAATCTGAATCTGAAATGTCTTTCATTATTTTCTAATGTCAGTCTTTAATGATGTGCCACTAATTTGCCAAAAAAACACAATTTTATGAAAAATGGACCAAAAATGTGATTCAAAAATATAAAATAGCCATACAATACAACTGGGAACCTGTCAAAGAAGGGACACTTTTTTAATATTAGTACTGCTAACTTGAGCAGCTGACAAAATAAAAGAATCTACATGCATTTCTGAAATAAAAGTAATCTATAACTGATTATTACAGTTATTTATTAATTGTAAACCTCCATGTTTTCTTCCAAAATTGCCATTTTGCGGAGCGATAATTAGGGGAAGACCAACATTTTGAGCCAAAATCAGGGACAGTTGAGAGGTTTGGATATGCCTAATTCTATAAATCAATTTATTTGCATGTACCTCTCAACCTGTTAATGCAGGAAATCTGGACAAGGCCAAATATATGGGGGGAACATATAAACAGTACTAAAAATTGCTCTTGTATAAACTGAGACAGTTGATTGAATAACAGGTCTTGCTTTAGCATGCATTTTTCTGAAGGTTATGAAGTCTGAAACTCAGTGTCTGACATTATTTAGTGACTCTATTCCTAAATGATTTGACAGAAAACCACAAATTTTATGAGGAACAAACGAAAAATAAGAGGCAAAAATCTATTAATTCCGCAAAAATCTGGACAGTTGAGAGGTACAGTTCAGCCGGGGCTGTCTTTGAGTTATCTGCCCTTCCCCCCTCTCAAAATCATGGCCGAATGGAGCTTCCCCTCCTACAGTCATTCCAATGAACCATTACTTGGCTATTTCACCCTATTTACCATAAACACTAATGTGCATACTGCTTTACTTCTGCAATGATTTGGACTTCATTTCAAAGTTTTATTTTACATTTTACAGCGCAAACACTAATAGATATCATATCTGCTAAACAAAGCAATGCAGTCTCACAATGAGAACAGACTTAGCATTAAAACTTCTCTGCCCTTGAAAACTCACAGTCACTGAAACCCACATTCAAAGAAAATACATTTAGCCAGTGGCAGATTAACTTTGGGTTTGGGCTGATTTCAAATCACAGGCCCCTTGCACACAAAACATACACATGCTTTTTCATACACCTTCCTGATTGTATTAAATTATATTCCTTGTACAATACAGTACAGTTTTAGAGGGTGTTTTAAATGTATTGTTTTGAAATTTTTCCAGTAAACAATGAAACAAAATGCATGCACCAGTAATGACAAAACTGCCCAATTCAGAACATTTCCATCGTAAAAGTCTACTCAAACTTCCACAGTCCACCAGTATCAGTACTTATGTACAATCTCTGAAGAAGTAAAAGTCATCTAAATAATTCCACATTAAAGAGATCTGTAACTAATGAAGAAATTGCTGCTAGAAAACAACTTTGTATTTCATTATTTCATCTACAAATAAAGTGTCCATTACCCTTGAGGAATAAATTGCCTATCTTACACTAAAAAAAATGATAAGCTAGCAATATTGCAATAGGGAATGGATGGCAAACTGATAACAGGTTCATAGTTACTAGGTATCTTCACATCCACCCAGTTTGCAACACAGTAAGTATCAGCAATGCATCTATCTACTGTGGGAGTAGAACCCACAGCCTTCTGCATCAAAAGCAAGTATATTACCTGTTGTGCTATTAAAAACGCAAGCAGACTCAGCATAAGCAGCACTAAACTTTTGCTCCCCTGCAGCTATCAGCTCCTTGTAAAATCTACTCACTCAGTTGTATCTCTGACCTTTGCCGCACAAAGAAATCTGGAAAAAGCCAAAGGTTATTGTGGGGGGGGGGAACAAAAGCCCAAAAACCAGGGACACATTTTAAACACTGCTTGCATAATGTTGGAAAGTTGCTAGAATAAAATGCTGTGTTAGCATCATACATTTTACTGCCAAGCCTTAAACCCAGGACCTTGTGCAAAACAGTCAGAGCAACATACCACTATGCCAAATCAGCTGTTTTGTGAAAGAGGAAGATGGAAACTTAAATGGCTACCATTTAGTGAATTCAGTTCTCACCATAGTACAGCTGTCAACCTCTTAGCACAAAACACCTAAACAAAGCCAGTAATGGGGGAATATAGCTCCCAAACATTTCAGAAATTCAGTTCTCACCATGTTCTAGCTCCTCAATGGGGGAATATAGCTCCCAAACATATTCAGTGAATTCAGTTCTTACCATAGCTCTCAACCTCAGCACAAAACCTGGATGAAGCCAATAATGGGGGAATACAATCCCAAAAATAGGGACAAATTTCAAATATCCATCTTATACACTTAGAAAATTGCTAGAATAAAAGCTTTTGTGTTACCATGCACTTTCTGAAGAATATGAAGTCTGATATTCATATGCGTGTCATTTTTAACATTTGTTAACCAGGAAAGTCTGACTTGGAACAAAAGCAAATTTTTAGCAGAGGCCCAGGGAGAAACACCCCAGACAGACACATGTCTTTGTAAGATGGGAGGACACTAGAGGAAACAAAAACAGGGAGGGCATACAGACTCCACACAGAAGGTAAGGAACCCCAGCCAAGAATCAAACCAGAGAACATGTAGCTGTCAGGCAACAATGCTACCAATGCACCAATGCACCACTGGCTTTGCAAGGACACAACAATACAGAAACCATAGATTTTATGAGGAACAGAACAAGTATGAGAGAAAAATCTGCAACATTTTTACAAATGGTGGTGGGTAGGGAATTCAGGCTCTTGCCACCTGTGCTCAAGGTACTGGGTTCAAGCCTTATTCTCTACTCACCACCATGTAGCACCTGGGGCATTTCACACACACACACACACACACACACACACACACACACACACACACACACACACACACATGCTACCTGGGACAGGTCCGTTGCAGCACTAAATCCTTTCATAGCTTTGTTTGTTGGAGCACTAGAAAAGCCCCGCGAGATGTCTTTCCCCGAGACTCCCAGCCTGCCGATGTTGCAGTCCGGGTCTGATCCCTTTCCAGTGACAGTCTATGCAGCTACAACTGCATAGACTTCTGGGATCTCTGCACTTGAATGCTTCTTAATCCAGACTGCTGCTGAGACACAGTCTGTGCATACTCCAGACTGGTTCAGCAGCAGTCTGGATATCGGAAATGCTGCTAGTGCACATGCACGAAGGTCCGCTACTTGCAATTGTTTTTTTTATTTTCTTTCTTTGTATTTTATTTTATTTTTACTTTCTTTCTTTTTTTACAGCTGAAGGGGCTGCAGTCCAGCAGTCCAATAGCATGGGCCGTCCCTGCTTAAAGTGCTGTTACTACTTTCAGTAAGTTTTTTTAGGTTCCTTCCTTTTTTCCAGGTGACCAGCTGTTTGTCTCCCAACTTTCCTTGTATATCCCTATCAGACAGTAACAACTGCCAGTTTTTGCCCAGTATTGTGATCAGGGCTTCATAATCTAAAGAGAATGTAGTCACGAATCTCAAACAGTTTTGCTCCCTTTGTGGTCCAATACTATTCCTAACTATGGGGTTACTCAATTCTATCTCTATTGAGACATTGGTTTCCAAAGTGTGAGCTGCTTGGGAGGAGATGGGTCTGAAGTGGCCAGAGGTCCTTTTACTACATGGCATTGAAAACCCTAACCACAGTTTCAAATTTGAGGCCATCAGCTCAATTGAGATGAATAGTAGAGGAGAGCCGTCTACACTTATGTTGGAGAAATTGGAACTTTTGTGGCAGCTTAGACTCAATGACTGCTTGAATGAAATGACTTCTATTCTATGTGTGCTAAAATTAAAGAGCCTTAAGAGATAGTAGCTGTACATACATTATTTTTGGTGGATGGTTAAATAATAGATGCTCATTAGCCCTAGGGAGGTTATAATTGCTAAGTCACACCTTTTATAGGTTAAAAGAAACATTACACAACACAGTTTTTTATGAAAAGATTACTACTTCCATTGGTCCCTGAACATTAGCTATAAGTAAAGTGAACTAACTACGATTTTAATTAATACTATTTAATTTACTACATGTTCCATTACAAGACAACAGAACTTTGTTTTTTTTATAAAACTAAGGCACTCATTTTACCTAATGACTTAACAAAAACAAACTGTTTGACTTCCGTACTTTAGAATTATACCTTTAAATTATGTGACTGTGCTTAATTGGCTTAATTGTATTAACAAGTATGAGTCACTAGGATATACTTAAACTTGTTTTTTCTTTCTGAGCACTATTGTCTGAAGAAGTTAGGAGAAGTGTTTCCTAACAAAACGTGCTTTATACTTTGTGACTTGGATTCTGTGCAGCAAGATCGTTTTTAACTTTTTATTGCTTGGCAGTTACCGGAGTGTGCACTGGACCACTGATTGCTGTAAGCTTGTTTTACTCAGCTATTAAACCTTGTTGGACTTTGCAGTGTATGCTCGTCTGCTCTTGTGCCTATCAGATTCATCAGGTAGACAGGAGAAATCACCGGGAGCTGACTCTTAGACATGCCTGGATAGGTGCTTTTTTATTAAGTACTAAAAACTGCTTTTCTCTAGACAGGTGAGGAAAATTGAGTGCTGTAGTAATTTGCAGCTTATTTAGTGCTTACAATGAGTTCTGAACAAGTGCTGAGTTCAAAGAAACAGATTTGAGTGCTGAAACTAGAAAACTGGCTAGTTCTAAGAAATAAAATTAAACTAGAAGGCTTCCCTCCAAAACAGAAAGGCTTGGGGGACTCAAAAGCCTACAAACAGTCTAGACCACTTACAGGAAAGGCAGGAAACAAGCTTAATGTTTTTTTTCTTTCTTTTCCAGATGCTCTCTTTGTACACAGTAGGAGTGCCTGAAATCAGAATATGATCTCACTGCACTCAGTTGAGTGAGCAAATGAGATGGGCCCAGAAGGAGTATTCAAACACAAATTTACAAGAGGGGTGGGCAGTTTCAAAGCCACCAAGATTAACACCAAAACAAAACCAGGGAGGGTAGATGGGGAACTAACTGAAAAAACAGAGTCAAAACTTCCAGGTTGGTTAATATTCAATTCAACACAAATAAATCAATTAAAATGTTGTATTATTTGAAAAAATTGCAGATAAAAGGTACTTAAATTCTCTTATACGTACAGTTGAATACAGCTAGATCTTTGCCAGCCAAAGCTCAGGTTTTAAGCAGAAAATATTCCAAAATGTACCCCTTAAATAGGCAGTACAGGATCTCAATGAATGAGACTACCCCCGACTGCAATTACTGTCTATGCAATATTCTAACAGGCAATAAAATCTAGCAAACACTAACTGAAAAAACAGAGTCAAAACTTCCAGTTCAGTTAATATTCAATGCAACACAAATAAATCAATTAAAATGCTGTATTATTTGAAAAAAGTGCAGATAAAAGGTACTTAAATTCTCTTATACGTGAGGTTGAATACAACTAGATCTTAGCTGGACAAAGCTCAGGTTTTAAGCAGAAAATATTCCAAAATGTACCACTTAAATAGGCATTCTCTGAGGATATTGTATTTCCACTGCCAGTCTGATTGTCCTTCTGGATGTTGCTTTCTAATGCAGCTGTAACCAAAGCTGCAATCAGGTCTACCTTAGTCAGATTTCCATGCAGCAGTCCCCTAGCATGGCACATCTCCACCAGCTGGCTCCTTGTCAGCTTTCCATACTCCTGTGCTGACATGCTGCCTGCTCACCCTGACTAACTAAGCTAACAAAAGAAATAAAACAATTGTGATCTGAACTCTGAGTATTCACTGCATGTCTGTTTTAGAGTACAAAACACCTTCAGAGATCACTGTACATAAGCTACAGGATTCACTCTATCCACACCACTACAAGCCAGTTAGTATGTGAAGTGGATGCCACCACTGCAAACTACAATGTGATGTCCATGCCCTGGCCCAGCAATCAAGAAGCCTCAATCCTTGCCACTAATACCAGGGAGGGTGTCTCATATAAGAGGAAAGGATAACAAATACCCACAGTAAAGTACAATTTCCCTTAACTGCACACAGAGATCACAAGTCAGTCTGGGGCTGGTTGCTCCCTTGCTCCCCAGGTCCAAAATAAGATTCCCCACTGGCACAGCTATAGGGTCCAGATCTCAACCTAGCTGGCAAGCTAACCTCCAGTACCCTCTCTGCCCCACCAGTGCTTCATGTCCCGGCCCAGGTAGCTGACACACCACACACACTTTGAGATAAGTATTTATACAACTTTACAGACACTCCTGGGAAAGGTTGACACAGATTCTCCAGTTGTGCCCCTTTACCCAGACTATACAGTAGTAATTACTGCTGCCACCAGCTAATAATTATCAGTTACCCAAAGGCCCTTAAAAGGGTGTCCAATTATTACTGTGCAATATTATTATCCAATTGGTAAGTGTGACTAATCAGTCTATGGCTTATTAGAGTGGCCTTGTACAACAAACTCTATTAATATGCAATGTACTCTAGAGCTTAACTTAACTCCACACAAACCAGCCACAGGTAAAAGGTTTTAAAAATAGTTAATAATAAATAATAAAGACACAAGACAATACTACTACAATACAATGCTACCCAAGAATTCAGAGATCACACAGAAACTTAAAAAAATACAGTAGGAAAGTTCTGATATAACAGAAAAACACTTGCCTAATCTTTATAGTCCTAGCTATTTCTACAAGAAAACATACTTCTAAAGTAACTTACGTTCATAGAGCAAGGTAGTGCTGAGGTTGGAAATCAAGACAGAATGCTTACAGTCTCTCTCTCAGCAATACTTTTTAACATCAAACATTTCTGCTGGGCCCTCCCAGATTACATAATTTTGACACTTAGGTTTTCCCAGTATACACATTACATAATTTTGACACTTAGTCTGGAGTTCCCAGGTCAACAGGCTACATTATTTAGCAAGCTAACACCTGCTCAGGAAACTACAAGAATAAAAGACATTTCATATGTACACTCTAGCAATCATTCCTTAAGTCAAGACAACAGAAATAATGTGTTCAGCCAGCCTCTTCGGCACCACTATCTAGATCAAAGGACAGATTTGGAATAATTTTAACTTCAAAAGAAAGATTTGAAATGCTTGGCTTAGTTTTCCTAACAGCAGATGGCAATGTCGCTACAATCTTGAAGTTCAACATTTTACAGTGTTTTCTTTCATTTAAGAACAAGCCTGTATTTTTCATTTATATTTACAAATGACAGAATTATGTATCAAATTTTATTTGACTAAGCTGGCAGCCTTCACCCCTCTATTTGTGACTGACCTCTGAGCTGGTATATTTATTGTTACAGAGGAGTTGTGGTTCAGGTGGGACTGACATCTTATATAGTTGCTATAACATTTTTTATCTGTTTATCAGAGAATGATACTTCCACCTTCAATGTACTGACCTGAATCCATAGTAAAGAAAAACTGAAGTCACCCAATCAAAAACAATGGACACATCATCCAAAACATCTGCCAAATGTGCATTAGGAAAGCTTTCAGTACACACATTT
Source organism: Protopterus annectens (assembly GCF_019279795.1). NCBI lineage: Eukaryota > Metazoa > Chordata > Ceratodontiformes > Protopteridae > Protopterus > Protopterus annectens. Next base: position 1,280,469,147 of record NC_056733.1, read on the forward strand.
TCCAGTGTGGGGAAATTTCCCTCCCACACCTCCGTATCAGGAATTGTAGCTTCTTGCTCCTGATGCTTATTGCATCTTTTATAACTGTTGTCCTTCAAGCAATGGAGATTCCCCATTCCACAACCTAAGACATAGGAGACCTGTTTATTTTTTTTTTTTGTCACCATACTAGACTAATTATACCCAAAAGAAGCCAAGCACTTGGTCTTTCTCTAGAGCTAAGCACTATCATACAGACAGATGAAATGTTTAAGTCTTTACAGACAAACAATTTATATTTCCAAGCCTTTTATACTTTTCAAATATTCTAACCAATCTTTCCTCTAAAGATGCAGAAAAATTGTAACAGGCATGCAATAAAATAATCAAATTTTCATTCAGTCCTGCATCTAGGATCTATCATTCCCCTCAATCACAGCTGTCCATTTGGGGAATTCAAACATTGTCAAGATATGACACTCAAAATTTACAATACCATATTATGCCATCTGTTTCATAAACTTTAAGCAAATGCACAACTACAGTTCCTTCACCCTGCAAATGATTCCAAGTACTGTTGTTCCAGTCTTGAAATTATCTTGGAAATCCACATTTGTCTATTGCTAGGGTAGTTTACTTGTCTCTCTAAGGCATCTTACACATAGAACTTATTTCAGGAAAGATAAACCACATCTTTTCCAGCTGGAAATGTAACTGTATTCTTTAAATTAATTCTACTTTCCAACATAATAATTACCTCTTCTTCTTCTTTCGGCTTTTTCCAGTTAGGGGTCGCCACAGTGTCACCTGTCCGCTCATGATTGGAAGTGCAGTTTTACAGTGTTGAGTTGCCAGCCCAGCACCCAACCTTCCACAGAAGGCACACATTCACACCTAGGGCCAATTAAGAGTGTGCAATCCACCTACAGCATGTCTTTGGGATGTGGGAGGAAACTGGAGGAAACCCACACAACCACAGGGAGGACATGCAGACTCCACACAGAAGGCACCCCAGCCGAGAATCAAACCGGAGAACCTCTTGCTGGGAGGCGGCAATGCTAACCACTGCACCACCGTGAACGCACTACAACATAATAATTACCAAATATGATAATTGCCTACTCCTCTTCTCTTTGTATCATTCCACCACAGTACTCACATGCCCTTTTTAATACTTTTTGACTTTTCTCTATCATCTGTAGATCATGTCTGTATACGTCTGCATAAACAGCATGCAAAAGGCATTAATCTCTTTTCAGTATGTTTGGTAATATGAATTATAAAAAGGGTTAAGAAGCACACGATTCTGTTTAGTATTAATATCTGGATTTCACACATGCACTGTAAATAACAAGTGCAAGGAATACTTCAACAGTCAAATTAATATGCATCTTATTATTCAAAAATAAATGTCTGACACTTTGTCATATTCAGAAAGTGGTAGAACTTTCTATAACATTTAGATCAGACAGTTAAACATATGTTTTGCCTAATGTTGTAAGAACGCCTCTTGAAGTTTTGTTTTACATCTTATAAGTGAGATTTATATAAGTTAAGGTACTTCTAAAATGCAGAGAGTTTTTGTCGTTTACACTTCTAATACAGTTAAGATGGTGTTTTCTTGGATCTGCAAACACTTATATTTATTTTATTTCTTGTAGTGCCATTTGTCTGATCTGCACAGTGTTTGCTGTGTTCTGTGTTGTGTGTTCAGATTCTGTGATTGTAAGCTGTTATTAGTCCTTATGATCCACAGCCACTCTAAGTGATAATTTGGAATAAAGCTCTGACTATGACTCGGCTGACTGTGGTTTAATTAGCTACGTGGGTGACTGATGGATTGTCAGAGAGGGATGGGTGTTACCTGTGAGATTTGACATATTCTGCTTTCAGCAGTGAACAAGTTAAAAATGGCTTTTAGTGCATTTGTCTGAAAATGTAAAATAAATACTCTGCTTTTGGTGTAGTACTAGTGCACATAGCTTATACTCTTGGCAAGAAGGCATATGGCCTGGCATTCATTGTTATTAGAAGTCAGAAGCAAAATATTTTATCTTTTATAAACTATGCAGTTTGAGAAATTTGTTATCTACAAGCAGGTTAAGACGAAATCTTGTATGCAGCTGTGTCTCGTTAACAGGACATGCAAGATAAGAGCAAGGCTGAGGAGTTATTCTTCAGGAATGGAATGTTTGAAACATGGGAGACAAACTGTCAACAAACTGTCAGCAGACCAGCTTCATGGGAAAGACTTATAATTCTTAAAACTGCTGATGCAAGCTAGAAAGAGACTATAAAGTTTGGACTTCTTTTTTTGTATGAGGGACATTGATTCTTATAGTCATGATGCTGTAAAGCTGAAGTCCGGTTTTGTTACATGTGTATCTTTCATTGTTATACTAGATGTTACCGTGTATGCAGTAAAAGGAATGTCATATCAGATTGAACTGGCTGAATTGTTTTCATTAAGTAATGGTACAGGCTACCTTTCAGTGTAGTAACATAAATTTTACAGTGGCGAGACCAGGCCAGTTTGAACAAAACAGGGAGGTGTGACCTGCAGAGGTACCTCTCACAGTCTGACATTCCTGCATAGTTCTTCTCTTGAGTCGACTCTTCTTTTTTCCTACTACTTCCTCCATTGCCTGGCAGAAGGAAACACTGCGGTGCAGTACAGGGCAGTGCGGTAATTTTTCTTTAGACAGTTGGTGAGATACAAGGAGTGCGTCCCACTGCCGGTCCCAACTTCACCAGCATCTAGTGACTGACAGCAAAAAATTCTTCCACAACTGATCTTCGTGTCAAGCCTGATCACCTTGTCTTGAACATTTGTGGTAAATATTTTCTTCGGTTTTTCTTTTAACAATTAATGCAATTCATAAAATGCCAAGAAGTGCACTAAGTAGTTTACCGTTAATGTAGCTGAATCATACGTAGATGTGCGGAATTATTTAAATACATAGTATAATTAGCATGTTAGCACCTACTACATTGGGCAGAAGTGTCACAAAATGTACAGAAATGTTTTATTTAAATGTTGCTTTTTGCATGCCTTGTCATAAACGTATTGTACGTGTTGTACAAAACCTGGAACACAACCTGGATAAAGTAATGCTTGAAGCACAGACAAGGGTGATGTAGATGTCAAAGTTTGTACTTTACAGTCTGATTTGCAGGAGTTTAAAAATTGGATTGCTAAAACTAGCAACCAGCAAGATCTTGACCTCATGGGTCGCTTTCAGATTTACTGTGATAAATGCAATGTGTCTGGTAAAATGTATTCTGACACTGCTAAATGTACTAAAAATTTTTTTCAGTTTTTAAAAGTCTCACAGAATAAAATTAAGACATAAACTGTTATTAAACAAGGCAATGAAGCTATTTGTATAATAAAAGCATTAACTGTTTTTTTGCAATAAACATATGACAGGCAACTGGCTAACATACAGCATGACGTAATTGTTGCAAGGGTGGAGACTACGAGCTCAGAGACAATCTGAGACTTCTAAAATAACGCATTTAACTAATGTTAAAAACGCTCCCTAAGTGGGATGAACAGAAGGGTATTTTCAATAACATGATTACATTTGAAGCTAGGGTTCTTAAAACTGTAGGCACTGTGTGGAATTATACACTTGAGCGTTGCTTCTGGAATTTTATTGCTCAGCATTTCATGGCTTATATACAGCAAAAGTGGCATAAAAGCACTGCACATTAACAGAGACAAGGTTCATAGTAAACTGACAAACAGATTTAATTAACTTCTAAGACATAGAGTGAGTTCAAAAAGTTCAGACAACATATGTAAACACTTTTTCAAAAGTGCATAAGACCTTTAAAGTCAGCAGAACAGAATACTGACAAATATAATCTGGCTAGTAAAGAGTTAAACCAACAGCAGTTAACTATGCTGATAGAAAATAATTTACTAAAGTAGTTAAAAGCAGTAAAGACATGATGTCACAAGACTGATATGCATGTATTTTCTTTTCAAAGTGCAGCAACAGGCAGACAACAGCAAATGTATCTCTTTTGTTTCTTACAATATTTTGTATTTGTGTGATAGCATAAAAAATAGTAAAGATTCCAGCAAAAACAGTACTATGAGTACAGTCAGTACATGGACTATGTTTTTTTCTTGTTTGTCTTTCGGCTTTTCCCAGTAAGGGGTCGCCACAGCAGAACTCCGGTCCGCTAATGATTGGCAGTAGATTTTTACGAAATGCCGAGGTGCCAACTTGACGCCCAACCTTCAATGAAGGCACGCCCATTTACGCATTCATGTCTTTCGAACGCTACCCAACTGCAGGGAGGACATGCAGACTCCACACAGAAGGCATTCCCAGACCCAGCCTAGAATCGAACGGGAGAACCTCTTGCTGTGAGGTAACAATGCTACCGCTGTACCACCGGGGCATAGTATGCAGTTAAAATATGCAGGACCCTTTACTAAAAGGGAGGGTAGGTAACAGCCAAAGGGCAAGCATACGCTAATTGTGTCTGAAGCAAAAAGACAGCATTTAGCTAAAGTGATACAGGTCCTTCAAACACTGTAGGAGGCAGGGTGTAAGGTTAAAAGTGAAAAGGTACAATTCATGTCATGACATGCTTTTTACCCAGAAAGAATTACCCTTTCTGGAGTGCGGACCAAAGAAAGATACAGCTTTTTGTAATTTAAAGGCAGCATTGGCCAAGGCTACAGAGCTAGTAGCTACAAGTTTAACAAGTTCCTTTGTGTTACAGGCAGCAGCTGGACCCAACACACTCTCTGTTGTGCTTTTACAGGAGTGGCCTCACGGCTCTGATGCTAAAATGAAAAAGACTTTACATTCTTCAGTAAAAAAATGACACATTGAGAGGGGATATCACCTGTGCATTCAGCAACTTTTGGCCATTTACTGGGGTTTAAAACAAACTAAAATACTTAACAGCTTTTTCCAAAGACATTATAGTACAGACACCATATTATGCCATACAGGCTTTGATAAATGAGACTCAGTTAAATAAACTGATTCATGACGTCAGTCAAGTAGTGTTTTGCGGAATGGTTGGCATTATTTAGTGTCAAGTAAATTACAGTAAAGGCAGGAGATGTGTATTACTTATCTAACTTCATGGAATTTGTTTGTTTGTGTCTTTCGGCTTTTCCCGGTTAGGGGTCGCCACAGCGGAACTCCGGTCCGCTAATGAGTGGTAGTGGATTTTGAGATATGTATTACTTATCTAACTTCATGGAATTTGTTTGTTTGTTTGTGTCTTTCGGCTTTTCCCGGTGAGGGGTCGCCACAGCAGAACTTCGGTCCGCTAATGAGTGGTAGTGGATTTTTACATACCGGGTTACCAGCCCTGATGCACAGCATGCCCCATTCATGTATGCTTCCACACAGAAGACGCTCTAGCTGAGAATAGAATGGGACAACGTCTTGCTATGAGGCAACAACGCTACCGCAGCACCACCACCACAGTGTAGCTAACGTCATGGAATATTAAGGAAATTTTTTTTCCAGACAGTGCATACATAGTTAATTCTCTGCAGCTTCATATGTCTACATGGGCAAGAAGAGGGTTTGTTGATTACGGGCAAACCACTCAACCATGCTTCTGTGTTACAAACTATTTGAAATTTAGTTCGTACTCAGTCCCTTGTGGGTTACTACAGTATTTTAAAGGTAAAAGCTCAACAAAAAGCTACAAATGAGATTTTTCAGTTAAATAACTATGCAGATCAAATGGCAAACAAGGCAGCCAGGAAAGGAAAGAAATTGTATCCTACAGACATACCTCTCAACCTGGAAACATCAAAAATCTGGACAAGGCCCATGAAAAATAGGTACAAATCTGTATGCTGATTAACATAAAATTTGCATACATAATTATGTAACCCCACCCACTCCAATGGCATTGTGGGATATCAACTTTCAAACGCAAACTGAAAAACAAACATCCAAAATATGCCACCAGAGTCCCCCTGCAGCCATTCCAATGTCCCATTACCTGGCTTAGGCTATTTTGCCCCATTGGCTACGTCGCCCCATTTACCAAAAACACTAATGTACATACTGCTTTACTTTTACAATGATTTAGATTTTATTTTTACATTTTATAGCACACTGCACAAACACTAAGACATCTGCTAAACAAAGCGATACTGTCTCACAATGAAAATAGACTTGGCTGCATTAAAATGTTTCTGCCCTTGAAACCCACATTCATTGAATGAAACAAAATGCATAAGCAATGATGACAACTGCCCAATTCAGAACATTTCCATCATATGTCTACTTCCACACACACACAAACATACACACATATATATATATATATATATATATATATATATATATATATATAAAAAATAAATGGTATCACAAAAACTTTTATTCTAGCAATTTTCTAAGATTATAAGCTCAGTATTTGAAGTCTGAAATTCAAATGCCTGTCATTATTCAGTGAATTCAATCCTTCAGTGATTTGCCACAAAAATACAAAAAAAACACAACAAAAATATGAGGCATGGACACTGCTTGCATAAATATACCTTCACACACTGCTTGCATAAATATACCTTCACAGTCTGCAACATCATCCTAGTCACACTAAAATGGTGACAGTTAATAAGTATGATAGCAAGACCAGAGGAGAAAATTCTGGAGGTTGGCGGCGGGGGATATTGATGGAGCAAGTGAACAGACAGGAGAAATGGATACAGGAAGCCTGTGAATTAAAGCAATTAGAGATATAGCTGGCCTAAGGTTGAAGTGGAATATCAAGGAGAACATGGAAGTGGGGGAGAAGGATAGAGTTTGGAGGATGGAGCAAGGAGTAGAGGGAAACTAGTGCAGTTGGCAGAGGTCCGTGATGATCTGGACACTTGCTTAGTTGTTAATAATTGGTACAGACTCAGAGTAACTTAGGTTGAACATACAGGTTGGAGAGGTTAACTGTTGCTGGGAAGGCTGTTTTGGCCAGGTGATATCAGATGTTAAGGTGCTTGAATAGAATGCTAGAGCACTTGAATTACAGTTAGTTTTGCCAGGTTTTGAACCTAAAAGAAAAAAAAATGTGGAAAGGAGAAAGATAGAGTATGCAGGAGGAGCAGGTTATAGTTGCTGAAGAAAGGCAGAAAGGGATGAATGGAGAAACGGAGGTTGGAAACAACAGGTATGTGGAGATTAGTTAGTGCTATGGGTTATAAAGGCTACAGCAAAGGCAGGTAGTGAAGCAAGTGGAGATAAGGAAGGAGAGTTGCAGATTTAGAGGAGGAAGGCCCTGGAGGACTGTTAGTAAGATGAGAGGAAGGTATAAGGGCTAAAGAGCAGAAAATCCAGCTAGACCAAAAATGGGCACACAGTATTTAAAACCGTGCAAACAAGTACAAAAAATCAAACACGGATACCATTAAAAACATGGTTAAAACAGGGGGCGTGGCCAAGGATGAACACAGGATAGCAGCAGATTTCTTCAGCTCCACCAATTTCATTACATTGACAGGAATTAATTACTTAAAAAAATAATTTTTGAAGTAATTTTCTTTCTAAATATGTTTGTTTTATATAGTTCTTGAACTATATCTAAAAAAGAAAGGAAATCTTAACAATATTCCTGTCAGAAATCACTTTGGAAATTTTCCTTTCAGTTTATCAGTCTGAAATGAGTTCCAGTAAGACAAATTCTCAAGACTCCAGCATCAAGAAAGAACTTCAGTCTCTGATAATTATAATCCAGCAACTTACTGCTAAGATGGAGAAAATGGATACTAAAATAGACACCTTCATAGAAAAAACTACAAAACAAATAGACTTGTTACATATAGACCTGCAACAACAGAAGATCCAGATGACAGGCATAGAAGAAGCTGTGAATGACATGGAAAATAGAATACAAGAAGAGGAAATCAACATTGAGTTTCTGCTGAAACAAAATACACATTTACAAACAAAGCTGGATGACCTGGAAAATAGATCTAGGCGCAATAACATTAGGATTTTTGGACTGCCAGAAAATATTGAAGGTAACAATATTACTTCTTTTTAACAACATGGCTCCCTAAAACTTTAGACTTACCAGAAGCATTCTCTTTTGGTATCGAAAGAGAACATAGATCTATAGCTAATACTAACTCTAACAAAAAATATCCTAGATCAGTTATAGTTAGATTTCTATAATCTTTTGATAAAGAGATGGTTCTTAAATCTGCTTGGGCTAAAGCTCCTGTTAAGATTAATGAGACAACTGTGCATTTTGACAATGACTATTCTTCCATGGTAATAGCTAAAAGAAAAGTTTTTCTGCCACTAATAAGGGAGCTTAAAAAGCACAGTTTAAAACATACCTTCTGTTTCCTGCCAAGCTTAAAATCTTCCTTCCTGATGGTCCTAAAATTTTCGATGACTTAGACTCTGCTTTACTGTTTATCAAAAAATAAGATTTTGGATAAAATAGAAGAAATGGAATGGGCTAGTCCTTCATTAAAGAGACTGGCAACTGAAACTTCGTGGAAGACTTCAGAGAAGAAGAAGAGACTAAAAAACAAATGATTTGTTCTATGTTTTTTCTCTCTCATCATTTTATTTCATTATTAATCTTTTTAAATATAGTTCCTGCATTTCCAAGAAGCAACAAATATTTTGAAAAAGATTTATTCAAAGTTATTTTCTGTGTGCAAAGAAATGTTTTGTTTCATAACTAGTCAAAATACCTGGAGATTTAATGGCAAGTTGTGATTCAACTGGTTTCTCTTTCTGAAAAGGAGAAGTAAGGTCAGTAATTTGATACATTTTTTTTCTTTATCTTTTTTTTCTTCTTCTTTTCTTCTTTTCTTTGTTTAAACAATGACATTCTATTTAGATTATGTAGTGGGTAAAGGGTGGGGAGGGCAGGAGAGAAGAGTAATGGAAATATGATTAATAGAATAATAACATATTTATTCCTTGTAAAAGTTTATATGTTCTTCAAATGCTATTCCTAATTATACTTTCTTGATTACACTGCTTATGCTTGTTTGTAAATAATCTGTCATGCTTTAACTAATAATAATTAGAACTAAATAATAGTAAATAATATGTTTTATTTTTAACTCTATTAATATAAACAGTAAGTAATATTCCATTGTATATACTTCTTATAGATTTCTCTTACATTTTTTTATTTCTGCCTTACACCCTTTTACTTTCTACTCTCTTTTCTTTTCTTTATTAATATATAGAAATGCTTTTGATCATATAGACACAGTAAATAATAAGATTTGCATAAAAATTGAGTTGGGACAAAAATATTGAGTTTTATTACTTATTAATAATTTTGGGCTTAATTTCACTTACATAGAAACTGTAATGACCTGTAAAATACATTGTGAAGGTTTTGTCATGTTTAGATGCATTTACACTGCTAAATTAATGTTTGTCACTAGTTTTTAATAAGTTTTCCACCAAAATGTTAAGAGACAATCTGGGATGTGGGCTGTCTCATGCACAGTGTCCATGAGCTACTTCAAAAGCTTCAACTCTCAGAATTCTCACAGAGAAGCTGAAAGCAGCTAGTCTCATCTTTGACCTAGATATCACACTGACACATCACAGATTCAGGAATGACACTCTACCAAGAAATAGAAATGATACAAATGTGACTATGTGAAGGAAAATGAACTCTTTAATATCTAAATGTGAGTTGTTTTATATAATTACTTAAATATCTATGTTATAATTCATAAAATATGTCAGTTATAATGAATTTAAATGATACAGTTTCTTGTAGGAAGTAAATGTCTTATTTTAGAAGGCATAGAAAATGAAACATTTATTCAAGTGTTTTTGAAAATCTACTTAACAGCAGCTTAATAATCTGTGTTAAAAACTTATGTTCCAAACATATACATTACTATAACTCATTTAATTCATCTGATTGACAAGCATAAATAATTTTATAACTCTATACTGGAAGAAATTGTCATGTGATATATTTTAAAGCAGTAGTATAGCATGGTTGTAAAATCTGGTTACTAAAATGTGTTTGCTGTGCATTATTTTGTATAAAGCAGACAGATTTATTATAGGGACAGCAAGTAAGATAGTGCTAAGTAAAGACACAACTCAGTGAGATCAGATATATGTGTGTGTGTGTGTGTGTGTGTGTGTGTGTGTGTGTGTGTGTGTGTGTGTGTGTGTGTGTGTGTGTGTGTGTGTGTGTGTGTGTGTGTGTGTGTGTGTGTGTGTGTGTGTGTGTGTGTGTGTGTGTGTGTGTGTATATATATATATATATATATATATATATATATATATGTGTATGTGTGTGTGTATGTATGTATATATATATATATATATATATATATATATATATATATATATATATATATATATATATGTGTGTGTGTGTGTGTGTGTGTGTGTGTGTGTGTATATGTATATATATATATATATATATATATGTGTGTGTGTGTGTGTATATGTATATATGTATATAAGTGTTTCTGAGAATCTGCATAACTATGCAGTATGATTTATAACAATTTCTATGAATACAATATTTTATTCTATTGACAATAATGAGTTTGAGTAAATGCTCATATACAAGCAATTCAAGGTTTTTTTTGGAAGTCGTTATTTGCATTTACATGACAGAAAATAGATGCATCTTAATATATGTAATGTCTGAATCATATTAGCCAAAGTTTTTGATTTAAATGAATGTTAGAACTTATTTTTCTCTCCTCTTGATTTCTAACATCAAGATTATTTGAATGCTATTTGAATACAAGTGTTTTATATTACATGGATGCATATAGTAGTATGAACAGTTTTTTTTTAAAAAAAGGTTTATTTTATTTTATATGATGCTGTTTTACCAAATGTGTAGTCTTGTCTTTCTAGATAATTGAATTGAAAACTGTTAACCTCAGTTAAATATAACTAGTATTAAATTGATAAGGTGGTAGCTGAGGTACTGCTGCTTAGGGTAGGGGGTTAACTTGAGTGGTAAATACTACTCTAAGTTGGAGTTTATAACTCTAGGCTGGATGCAAGGTTTAATCCTTACATTATTTTCACTTGTTCATTGTTATTTGTATATAGTTTTGACATCCACAATATATTTTGTACATTCATTGTCACTACAAACAAAATTGAATCCTATACGAAATCCCATAAGAGATTCAATAAATACAGCTATATTTAAAGGTACACCTAAAGGAGGAGATGTAACATTACTTATCTTGTTATTTGTTATTTTGATCATAAGATTCTTAAGTTTTAAAAATGCCAAATGACATCTTTAAAAGGAATTTCTTTAAACATTAATGGATTGAATAATCCATGTAAAAGGGCAAGCCTAATAAGATACATTAATTTACATAAGGCCAACTTAGTCTTCCTGCAAGAAACCCATCTCTTGAAAAAAAGATATTGATAAACTAGCCACAAACAAATATACAGTATTGGTTAGTTCAGAGCACACTCAGAAAAAGAGGAGTGGCTATTTTATGGAATAAAAGTATGCCCATTCCTAAAACCATTAAGTCTTATCAGGATGACAAAGGAATGCTTTGTATGGTTACAATACAAATTAATGGGAAGACTTACACTTTAATTAATGTATATTGGATACCTGGAATTGGTATTAATACAGTGAAACATCATCTTGATAAGATCATATCATTCTCTATAGGAGATATTATTTTAGCTGGTGACTTTAATTGTATACTACATGAAAGTGATACTACCACTATAGGAAAAGAAGAATTACATCTAATGCAAAACATTTAAATGATTTTGCTAATTCTTATCATTTGAATGATATTAATAATCAGATAGATTTAAAATCATTACCATACACCTTTTTCTAACAGATACAAAACTTATTCAAAAATAGATAGGGTCTTTATTTCTAACCAGATGGTAACAGATTTAATTAATTCCAAAATCATTTCATGTCCTATATCTGATCATAATTCAATTGTTTTTGAATTCATGATAAAAATACTCATAATGTTCAGATCAAAAGGATACCAGCATACTTAACTCAACTAAAAGACTATAAAGAATATATACTTTCAGAAGTAAAACATTTTTAGACATAAATAATACTCCTGAAGTCTCCATTGTTTATGTTTGGGATGCCTTAAAATCATATCTATATGGACAAAGTATCAGATGGTATAATAATAAAAGGAAATCTTGGGATAAGGTATTGTTAGATATTCAAAGTAAATTAGACTCCTATAAACATAATAATAAAGAAAATATTATAGACAAGAAAGTTATTGAAGAAATAAACAAACTAAATGAGAAATACAAAGAAATTTTAACTCATAAAGTTAAAATAACTTTAGAGAAATACAAGTTTTTGTCTTATTCAATAAGCCCCAAATACTTACGTAGACTTAAAAATAAAACAAAAGGTTGAATAAACAAAACCATATCAAAGAAATCTTTTCTCTAAGGAAAAGAAGAATGTTTCTAGTATACCAGAAATACTAGATGAATTTAGAAATCACTTTCACAAAATTAACCATAATAACATTAACATGGAACCTAAAGATAAAATAAAGGAGTTTATAACCACAAACATGAATAAAAAGCTTAATAAACAACAGATTAAACTATTGGACAAAAGTATTTTATATACAGAGGTTATCACACAAATAAATAAGCTTAAATCAAACAAAGCACCAGGAAATGATGGTATTATACCAGAGGTATATAAAATCCTTTCTAAAAGTACATATTCATTAATACATAAGGTTTTTATTTTGGCCCAAACTGAGTTAATAACCCCCCCCCCCATATTGGCAATATACATTTATTTCGCCAATTTTAAAACCTAATAAAGATCCAACTAGATGTTCTTCATATCGGCCCATCTCATTACTTAATGTTGATTATAAAATGTTTATGAGTATCTTTGCTGATAGATTGAAGACAATAATTCCCGGCATTATAGATATAGATCAGACAGGCTTCATTGTAAATAGAAATACTTTTGATAATATAAGAAGAACTTTAACATTAATACATTTTGCAAATAGGAAAAAGAAAGATTTAACACTTATTAGTCTTGATATAAGTTCAGCATTTGATTCAGTAAGTTGGGACTATCTGTTTACCTTAATGAAGTGCACAAACTTCTCAGATGCATTTGTAAATCTAATTGAGCATTTATACAAAGGAACGTTGGCTTATATTAAGGTAGGAACATATGTTTCACAAAAATACCCATTCTTAAAGGTACAAAACAAGGATGTCCACTTTCTCCACTATTATTCACTTTAGTAATGGAGCCTTGGGCTAATTTGATCAGAAACAGTACTGACATAGAGGGTTTTGAAATAGATAAAAATACAACATCCAAAATTCAACTTTTTGCAGATGATGTTCTAATTACATCAGCAGGATTTAATTCTTCTATGCAGTCTCTATTTGATAACATGATGAATTTTAAAAGTATTTCTGGTTTAATATTCAATGAAGAAAAAATTAAAATACTACCTATATATACACGAAAAAATATTCTCATTAGTGATTTTACTAAATATGTACCCAGTTCAGGTCAGATAACTTATTTAGGTATAATACTATCTAAAGATATTAAATCTATTATATATAATAATTATAATACCTGTTTTCTTAATATACAAAATCTTTTTAATACCTGGAATAATATGTTTTTTTACTATGGAGGAGAGACTTACAATTATTAAAATGATAATATTCCGCAAGATTTTATACTTAATACAATCAATAATACTTCCACCTACAAAAATAATTATAAAGAAACTGAATACACTAATGTTAAATTTCCTATGGGCACCTAATAGACCTAGGATTGCATTAAACAAACATACTAATAGCTGGTCTCAAGGGCGTATTTCTTTTCCAGACTTTAATTTATCTACTATCTCTTCTATTGTAAGAGTTATTACTTTATTAATAGATCAGTCATATGTCAAAATGGAAAGATTATTGGGAGCTAATTAGTATGCACTTCATGAAAATCTCCTTAACACATAAAAATATGATTGTAAATAACTCCATGTTATGGTTACTAAAGGAATTTTGTACTTCACCTATTACACCTAAACATATGGTTTGTTACCCATTAAATATTATTATTAGTTATCGTAACTTTATATTCATGCACCCTAAGTATAGGGAATGGAATTTTATTGTATTCCCTATAATGTATTCTCAGGGTATGCTTTTGTCATCTACTTCTGAAGGAACTCATTTAGCTATAGATAATGATCTAAAGTACTGGTATCAGTTGATATCTGATAATAAAGTTAAAAATCTAGATTTTTAAAACAAGAATTTGATCTAAGAGAAACTTGCTGGTTAGAGGTTCAGACCTTTAGACAACATCTCATTAATAAAATAGATCTAATGTCTATAATAGTTAAAGAATCTATTCCAACACTGATTGATTACTTGATATTAAATTTACAACATAAAGTTTCTGATAAAGGTAAACTTTCATACATACATAAAATTATCAGACAAGAAACTTTTTACAGTGTAGATTCATAATGGAATTATTTCACTTCTATTAATGGGGACCCACCAAATCAACAAGATAAACAATATATATTGGAATCTGCTTATTGAACTATGTCTTCCATTGTCTGGAGACTTTATACATGGAAATTTTTACATAGATCTTTTTATACACCTTTGATGATGAATAAAATAAATAATAAAGATAATTTATGTAAGAGATGTAATGTAGAAATTAATGCTGACTGGGCTCATATGTTTTATGACTGTATAAAATTGAAAGAATACTGGAAGTCAATTAATGAATTTTTGCAGGCTCTTTTACAGATAATTTCATTATTTATAAATCTCTTATATTATTCAACACACCTGTACCTCAAAGTGTTAAAAGGTCAAGCTTCCCTTGTTATGGTCTATTCTAGCAGTGGCTAGGAAAATAATAACTAGAAATTGGATTTCAGATACACCTCCTTCGTTCAATGAATTTAAAATGTTATGAATATAGTGTGCCATATGGAAATAAACACAATTAGGACAAGAACAAATAGAAAAACATCTTATTATATTGTATGGGATAATTTACAAAATTTGTTAAAAAAATTTTAATTTCAATAGCATGGTATTTTAGTTTAATTAATTGATCTGATTGTAGTGGATGTCTTTGTAAATACTTTAGTTGTTTTGTTGAATGTTATAATAATACCTATTTTTAATTACTTGTATAAAATTGTTATGATATTTCTCTTATATGTTAAAACAATAAACCTGTTTTAAAAAAAAAAAACACAGTTAAAACAACTTGTATATATTAAGAATTGTATAGGCAGTGCTAGTGAGACAATGCAGTCCTAGAGAGCAGTAAACTAATCAAACGCCAACAAGTTATCCCAACACGGCAGTTTCATAAGGTATAGTGGCAGAACCCTACAAGGTTACTAACCCCTCGGATGTTTCACAAGAAGTTTTGATGAAACTGTAAACTGGGGACAAAGCAGCTGGGAGAGAGCTAATTGTAACCGCTGACTACCGGGGACGGTAACAATAAGCATTAAGTGTATGTTAGTAAATACAAGCTATAGACCTACACACACACAAACACACATACACACACAGACAAACTTTAAGTCTATCCTCAAATCCTTCAGCTATTTTGCTTCTCACCACCTCCTCTGAAGTGTAGACTGCTCAGAGAAGTGCTTGTTCACCGCTTTTTAAAATACGTCCCCTTTACCATATTAGGGTACCTTATCAGCCGCGTTCATTATTTTGACTTTGATTCCAGTACCTTACCTGCAAAAGCATTAAATCCATCATGGCTTACAAGGCAGTCGAGTCGTTATCCCAGTTACAGTACAGAAATAATGCTGGCTTACAAGACACACACACAGACACACACAAAGGGTCTGAGCACCATGCTTCAAAAAGTACCTGACATAAAGGAACTCATTCTGAACATGCAAGCTAGGTGATACAATAGAGACACATGGAAGTATTTTGCCAAATAAATTATGTTGGAGGACTAGAATAAACTTATTTAATGTATAGTTTACTTTAGAAAAATAATACATTTCAGGACTGCATGAAATGAATATTAGCCAGTTTTAGAAAGAGTGGGAAAATAAACATTGATTGTGAAGGGTCTTGAGCTTGTCCACTGCATAAAGAGAAAGAGGAAACATGGTGGCTCAAGTGTTTTTTATTTACTGTCATAGTCGAGTACAGGAACACAGTACCCTCTCCCTGGCCATCTCCCTCTGCAATGCTTACATCCACAAACTAACTGTGTTTGCAGTGATAGACATGTCATTATGCACTTTCCAAGTACCACATTATTGTGTAGGAAAATTGTACCTCTGACTCCCAAAAGATAAGTTAGGTGGAACCGAAAATGTAACCTATGATATGATAAAAGGACCCTTTGTATCAATACACTGTACCATTATACAATTTGTAAAAAAACTGTACTGCAATGAATCACAAGTTTACCTAAGACACCAAAACCTTAACTCAAAAGGTAATTAAACTAGCACCCAGAAGTACAGCCGTAGAATGGGAAAGGAGGCCCCTGCTGAACTGTACTGTACTATTTCCCAATTTAGAAGACCTCCGGTGCAATGAAATAGAAGTGTGGCTAAAACACCCAATAAAGCATTAAGGGGACTTCCAGAAGTGCACTGTGTAGGGTGGTACGTGGGTTGTCTGTGTTAGGAAATCATGTTTTTACACAACTTGCGAGGACCCTGTGCAGCAAAAAGTTACCCATATGAGACACAGAAAACCAAATTTTAAGACAGAAATGGACCTTTAATGTTGATCCAACTGTTCCCTTTTCTACAGATGAGGCATCACTTTACAAAAATAACATGAAGTACTACTAAAAACTATAATTTGCTGGAATGTCAGATAAAGCAACTGGATTCAGTAAGGCTCCAAAGACAAAGTCCTTAATGGGATTGATAAATTCTGCCATAAAATTGAAAGAAATATTGGAAATTATCTTCTCATATTTTGACTCACTTGGACTGGGCCATTTGGTAGAAGGAGAGGAAAAGCATTTTCTCTTCATGCAAGCATCATTGATGTCCAGTGACTCTGTCTCTTCTGGTACCCATGTAGCATGGCTTGTATGGACTGCATTTACTCTAGCAGTAAAAAGATATTTGCTCCCTTCCTGACTTCCCTACAATATATAATACCAAACTGACTGGTATCCTCAGTGACAGAGCTTAGTGATGCCTCTGTGATACTCTCAAAACTAAAGGTTACTATTTTATTTTGGATCATCCTTTTCTATTGGATGTTAATTTGTTGCTGTGTATTCTCTCTCTAAGCAGAAGAATGTCCTAATGCAAGTGTATTAACTGCAGCTAATCTCAGTAATGTAAATCAATAACTTGCTACCTCACAAAAAACCAAACTGCTCATCTGCATGGTTTCTGGTAGCTTAATAAGCGAATGCATTCTGTAACCATCTAAAAAACTTTCAAACACAGTAACTGGGTAATTTATCCTTGCTGGATGTACTACAACTGCAGAAAAATAATAGTGGCACTGTTAGCTTTGAACTGGTCTGTACGGTACAATGACGATGCAATAAATGGTAGAACTGTTTCATGATTGACACACAAAACATCAACCAAAGCATGCTGATTGCTGACCAGTCATTATACCAAAAAAAAAAAAAAGTGATGATACAGTATCGAACACATTTTATGTACTACCCATAATCCTACCACACATTCAGCTCAAATTTGTCTGAATAGTGATTGGAAAGGTTAGGGTTAGCATGAATTGCTAAGGTGGGTGAGTGGCTTTGCCCCCTACTTTACTTTAGTAATAGGTGTTAACCCTTACCCTAATCCAATCCCTACTTTAATCCTGCTCATGACTGTAATCCAAACCCTGCCCCTTACTATAATGCGAAGCTTACCTTAAAAAAGCCTTTCTTATAACACTATCACTGCACAAACCAGCTTGGACACTCACCATGCATGACTGCACATACACACACACACACACACACACACACAGACACACACACACACACACAGACACACACACACACACACACACACACACACACACACACACACACACACACACACACACACACACTGTTCCTTACCTGCCTGAATCCAGCTCTTTCGCCCGCCAGCTTGCCATTAATCCCGCCGGCGAACTGCTCTCTTTCTGCTCGCCGCCCATTAATCCTGGCCTGGCAAACTGTTGCTGCCATTAATCCCCGATTCCAGCCTAACTGATCAGCTTCCTTGCCGCGCCGCCATTAATCCCAGCTCTAACTGCTCAAATTCCCGCCGTTTCAGCCAGCTGGAAATGATGATGTGAGCAATTCTGACTGGCTGGTAGCCTGGCGGAGCTGACGTCATTGCGCACGTGGACGCCAGGCCTCTGAGCTGCCAAAAATTTCAAAATCCAAAGAAAAAAAAAATGAAAGGTGCCACTCGGGGCCAATGTCCTTCATTTGACCCCTGCCTACAGAACACCTTTCTGGTGTATCAGATAAACTACTGCAGTATATGCCATACAGACATTTTCAGCTCAGAATTTGCAACATGATTTGCTGCAGATCCAAACTAAGTTTGTACTGAAGAAATAAATTACAAAAATGTACTCTTGTAGGAGACAGTCCAGGGCAATATTATGCAAAATGTTTTGATGGTTATAGTCTTCCTTATACACTGTGCCAACAGGCATGACAGTTAGTAAAGTTTAATCATCAGGTATTGGGACATTTGGGTACACAAAAGTTATGGCCCATTGTAAAGAACAAGTACTGGCATCCACAGTTAAAGAAAATCTGTCATTTAGTGCATGCTGAATGCTTAATATGTTTTCAGATAAATGCTCAATTAAAAAAGCCATATTTACTAAAGTAACTCCAGCGGATGGACCTTGGTATGCCATCCAAATTGACTTTGCAGGTACATTACCCCCAGCAAATGCTGGGTACAAGTATATGTACCAATACCACAGTCATTACAGGCAACATACTTTAGGCATATGTTTTATCAATATTAACAGGTAAACCTACTCTGTTCATACAGACCATTTGGTTAAAATCCATTCTACCTGTAAAAAGGTAGACAGTATCAAAAGGCTTGGTATAATACTTTGCTAGGAGGCCTAGGCACAGGCATTAGAGTTATTAATGCAGCTGATATTGAAATTCTAGCTAATCATTTAAAAATGGTGGGGGAAGATGTCTCTCAGATTGTACATTTACAAGCATCTTGGAATCCAGAGATATGGAAGACACACCTGCATAATGTAAATTATCAGCAGCAATTTTAGACAATTATGATGCTATGCAATTACATCAGCTGAAATTTGATGGTAACTTGACTATTTTTGTAAATTGGGCAAAATGCACTATGCAATCTTTGTATGTGGATATTCAAAAGAATAAAATACAAACTGAATTGATGTTACAGAATGAAAATGTTTGGTGACAATTGCTTCATAAATGGGTACCTGACACAGATTGGATTAAGTAACATATTGTACTCCACAATACTGCACAGGACAGTTTTCACATTATAATGTTACTGATACCACTGTTATGTGCCAATTTATGGTATTACCTATGACATTTCTAGTTCCAGAAGGACATGAGTATTGCTTGCCACAATTTGAAGGTAATTATATAGATATGAGGAAAAACACATAACATTTAATATTGTACACAGACTCAAAATGGGTTAATTTGTTGCCAGCATTCGCCTATCTATGAACCATGCTTACTGCAGCATTCTGTTAAGTGGACCATTGTAGGTCATAATTTACAATTACCTTTTGTAGGATGTTTATCATATGTTGATTTCCTTAAATGGAATAATCAGAGCTATGTGTTTACTAAAACCATAGAAGTGAATACTTCCATAAACTGGAGTTATGATTCAATACAGCTTTCCAATATATCTGTATCTTTGGATAATTTAGGGAAATAATAAACAATATTAAGATTCTCAGAGAGTATTTGGAAAAAAGAAATAAAAGTATTATGTATTATGAAGCAGTTAGCATCATTGCAAAAGATAAATTACTTAGTTTGTCTGAAAAGACCAAAAAAGACACTGCTCACAATTGGTGGGATATCTTTACTGGTTGGTCAAAATCAGGAAAAAAACTGTTAAATTGGTTGAAGCATCCTGTATATGTAGTGTTAGGCATTATAGTCATATTAACTATCTGGAATTGCTATTTAAGTTGTCTTTTGTGAAAAACTTACAGAATCCAACAGATCATGACGGTTAACCTGGATAAATTTAAAAAGGTTTCAGAGTGTGCAACTACAGTCGAAAATGAACAGTCATTTTCCACCTTTTAATTGAAAAGAGGGAATTGTGAGATTTGACATATTCTGCTTTCAGCAGTGAACAAGTTAAAATGGATTTCAGTGAATTTGTCTGAAAATGTAAAATAAATACTCTGCTTTTGGTGTAGTACAAGTGCACATAGTTTATACTCTTGGCAAGAAGGCATATGGCCTGGCATTCATTGATATTAGAAGTCAGAAGTAAAATATTTTATCTTTTATAAACTATGCAGTTTGTAAAATTTATTATCTACAAGCAGGTCAAGACGAACTCTTGTATGCAGCTGTATCTCGTCAACAGGACATGCAAGATAAGAGCAAGGCCAAGGAGTTATTCTTCAGGAACAGAATGTTTGAAACATGGGAGACAAACTGTCAACAAACTGTCAGCAGACCAGCTTCATGGGAAAGACTTATTATTCTCAAAACCGCTGATGCAAGCTAGAAAGAGACTATAAAGTTTGGACTTCTTATTTTGTATGAGAGACATTCATCCTTACAGTTGAGGCTGTAAAGCTAAAGTACGTTTTTTGCTGCATGTGTATCTTTCATTGTTATACTAGATGTAACCTCGTATGCAGTAAAGGAATGTTCATATCTGATTGAACCGGCTCAATTGTCTTTATTGAGTAATGGTACAGACTGCCTTTCAGTGTAGTAACATAAATTTTACATTACCATCCCTGGTGGCAGGATGGGTTGGTGAGATGATTGTTGATTGAGGATGGGGACATTTCTACTGAGAGGCATAGTCCAAAGGGCTGGGGACATAGTTGAACTTCTGCAATGCTGGAACAAACTGTCACATGTTCACATTTCATGCTCACCTATTGAATGTAACCATGAAACCATGTTGAGGGAGTAATGGGATAGCTCATAAAAGGAACCCCCCCAGATGATGTTCATTACCAGACCCCCAGGTTGTCCTTTGGATCCACTCTGAACTCAGTCCTTTCAGAGTATGTCTGGGGTCTTAGAAAGTGGTTGTTGTACCTGGCAAGTGGCAGGAGGCATTTGGTAGGGAGTATAGGATAATGCAGAGGACAGAAAAAGCTCCAAAAATAATTCTTAAGACCCTGAATGATTCGTATAGCTATGACTTGACCTCAGTGACATTCTGTACATTTGGGCAGTTACTGACTTACACAAGCTGTGCATCTTATTGACAGTGGCTTTTTAGGCTGTATTTGGGTGACAGTGATCTTTGAGACTGTAGTTTACTGCATACACCAACAGCAATTTTCTTGGCAAGAATAACTGAGTTTGATAATTTCTTACTTGCCAAATACTTAATATAATTTGGTTGCATAACAATAAATTATTATCAGTGATTGTGATCTGGTTATAGGATAATGGTATAATGTGCCTTTTGTTAAGTACACTTAACACAATGTCCTAAACTGTCAGAAGTCAATAGGGACATGAATGCTGTTATTAGTTTTCTAGCTGAATAATTTATTGTATGTTCTATGATGTGTGAGTTTGTTATAATTCTACTAAGCAGGTATGATTAGCTCTTCTGAATGGCATGGGTAAATCAATGCCATTGTACAAATGAAAGAGTCAAAATATCAAACTATTTGCAATTTTAATGAGAGTTATGTGCATAATTGTGTCATTCTGTGCCAAAAAAACATTATTCAGAATTAATGGATCATATAATTATGTGAAAATCATGGTTTGGTCTTTTTGTTTATTGTTCTGCTTTCAGTTCCACAAGTACAAAAGGGGCCCATTGCAATGTGTAGTCATAATGAATGTCCATACATTGTACCCAATGATCCTGCTGACTATAATTACATAAAATTTAGATATTACGAGCTGGGTGTAGTCCATTTTTAAGGGGCAAGCTGAATTTTTTTCAGCGTGACTCTGATCATCCATATAACTTCACTGAATACTCTTTTGTTGATGCTTCAAAAGTAAAGTTTTTCGATACAGATAATGGACTCTCTCCCTTTCCCATTCATAGCCTGATCTCTGAGTTAGTATATATAATAACAGAGGATGTGGGAATACATTCACCCATAATTTGGGGTGAAAGAGGGTGTTTGCCTTCTGAAAAACACTGATTTTTCACTGACTCTTGCCTGAAAATATTAAGCTTGCAAATAAAAATGTGTTATGTCAAATTGCCAGCTTGTTGACTTGCTGTTCTAGTTAATATATTAAACTCAATGCACTCATGCTCATTGTGTTGTTTGTGAGAATACAGGTCAAGATCCATAGAATTTGATCAGCACAATAAATCATTAGCTAGAATTCTGAGACTTAAACATAGTTATTAAGGAATTTTCGTCCTGTATCTCCAAGTATCTGTATATTTTAAAGGTGCCTGTGGCCGTAGTACTACAACAAATATATCTTATAGCTTTAATGGCCTATAACAATCACATTAAATATGAGAATTATGTGATGTCTTATAATACTGCAGAACACAATGCCTATAAATAAAAATATTTTCTGATCCAACTAAATAATATGTGGAGTAGTAATGCCTCTTTTAAGGGATACATTCTTCAAGCAGAGCAAATAAGACAAACTAAAAAGTTATGCTTCCTGCTGCGAGCTGAGCATACAAACCTCATACAAACAGCAACATATAGCTCAGAACATACACCTAAAGAGCAAAGACAAATCCAAGAAATGCAAATGAAATCAGAGCATAGGGAAAGTTTCTGAGCCAGGCAATAGCAAAGAAAAAAACAGATGGGCATATTCCAACATCATATCTTCAGATGTTTATTGAATGTGAAGTTGTAAAAGATTTAAGCAATAGACATTATGGATCCATTTTTAAGTCTAACTCTAAATCCAGCAGATCTAGAAAGTAGCATGTATGAGAAATGCAGCATTTAAAATATATAAACATTTCAACCCAGACTTAGTCTCCTAGAAATTTATGTTATAAAACACTCACCACTAAGTTATCACCGACAATTATTACAGATGGAGCTACTAATTTGGTTTATTACTTTTCTGCATGACAGAGGACCAGGTACTTAATTTATTTCCATGCTGTTTAATAAAGGGTTTTACCCTGATCCAAATCAAATTTAAATAATTGCTCTAGAATTGTAACCTACTTTCTATTAAATACTACCTGTGTGAGGTGTTGACTTTGCAAATTAAATTTGCTCGTGGCAAACTCATCAGTCAATTTTCCCCTAGAAAACCAATGCCAGTGCGATTTCCAAATGTGTCCACTGGCAGAGATTTAGTGAGTGTGGTCTTTTTCTCTGTGTTTGTGTAATTGTGGCATTAGTATATGTACGTGAGGGAGTGAGGACAACATCACCATTATTGGGGATGGAGGAGCCTTGCCTTCCAAAAAAATGTTGTTATGAACTTTCAGTTGGTTGGAGGTTCAACTTTTTTAATCTTTTTGAAAACAGGATAAACATAGGGGAATAATCTACAACACAGAATGGTCTGGCAGTCTGTCACCAAAAAAGCATATTTGTTTCTTTTTTTAACTAAAGTATGCAGTGTTCAACTTGAAAGGACATCATAACATTTTAATTATGTTCATACTATCTCACAGCAGCTGTAATCTGTAATCTGTACAGCAGAGCAGCTTATATCACTGCCTTGAGGAGTTTTATTATAATTGTGTCTCCATTTGGCATCACCTTGGAGTTCTCCTTAATTCATACATGGCTGTGTGACCTGAGTGAAATACTAGCTCTCCCTCTTTGAAGCATTGCAAGATACCAGCAAGGGCATGTTATTACCATATTTGTTTCTGAATCCTAAGTAGCTCAGATAGGTGCACTTTGGCTGTACAGTGTATGGCCCTGTATACATTTTCTGTTCATTCATTGTGACATGTATATAAATATTCTTGTGTGGGAAGGTGTAATTAGGTAACTTACAGACACACATGCTGCATGCATATATCTGAGTATATGACAATAGAGTAGTATAAAGTTCTTTTAGTTGGGAACACTTTATCATTTCATTCACAGTTTAGTGAAAAATGTACAGTTCAGTATTGGGAAAGATTTTTTTTTACTACAAACATATCTGGATTTGAATAGTATTATGCATGTTTTTCAGTTTGAGAATCATGCTCACACATCACAGGGCTAATTGATATAATCCATATGTGGTCTTGAGTACCTGGTAAGGACAGCTTCTTAACATGTCGTGTACAACTGCATTTCATTATATGTTAAGTATAAATGGAAGATTACTCTATACCTTACATAAATGTATGCCTAAACTGTTTTCCAGTTATGAAATGTTAATGTTTTTCATATTCATACTTCCATTTCAATTTGCTGGTTTAATGCGATGATGTTTGTACTTTACAATTGTGACATTATAATCAACCAGAGATAATAACAGTTACTCTTTTCCTGTACTCAAAGATAACTGTCTTTCTCACTTTATTTATAATATTAACACCCAAACCCAGTTCAGTTTCAAAGTTGTTGGTTACTGATGTTCCTCAGTTAAGTCTGAGGTATAAACTGTTAACTTTTAATGTCAGTCTTGGTATAGAATGCACTGTGCTTAAGAGTTTTGTGAAATCATCCATTGTATTTAAGTATAACTGAGAAACATAACCACTCGGTGTATTTATTTAATTAAGTACTGAGCCTTTGCCAATAAGCCAAAATTAACCTGACAAAATCATTAATGTCAGAAGACAGATGACCTCAATGCTTAGTTCTAAGTGACTCACTCAAAAACAGCAATATACATGCAGAGGTTTTTGGAATCAAATTCAATTTTTGCAGAATGCATCTTAAAGGCATCTATCAAAATGTCTGAAGTCTGTATCCTATATTTTAAGGACTGTAACTGGATCCTTTCCGTGGATATTGCGCATCATCCTTAAATGTACTTATCTTGCCATTTCCACTTTCAGATTACAATTTCTTTTTAGCATTCCTGAGCCAAACTATTCAAATAACCATTTCCTTCATTGGTCAGTGTAATTGTTGATTTTGACTGCAGAAGGAATGGAGTATTTTAGTTGCAGTCAAAATTATAATGGGTGATTTTCAGAAGAGAGTGATGCACTGTGTAAGTTTTCATACCCAGAATGATTTACACAATGTATAAGTAAGTTGTAATGCAGATCTAAGAGGGATTCCGAATTAAGATAAGTCTTCCTCAAATCATAGTAGATGCCAGTGCATGCATGCAGATTAATATTCAAGATATGTTTGACTGAAATAACAAAATATTCAGGCAGCTGTGATCCAGAAACAAAGCACACACTGACCAAAATGGGTTTTTTAATGGTGAAAGGAAGTTATGCAGTAAGAAGGTACTTTAGAATAGCTGGTATAACAGCAATTTTTTTACACAAGTAAAAGAAGATTGGATGCATTTTAGGAGATCTTAGGTTTTAGAATGACAGCCAATACACGTATATGCTTGCATAATTACTGTTAGGACTGAGCTAACCAGTTCTGATAGACTGGGAAACCTTGAACAGTTATTCATTATCAGACAGCTTTATAATAAAAGGAGAATTTTGACCAGAAGTAAGAAGAGTAATTCCTAGAATGTCAGAGCCCTTGTCACTGAAATAAACAACTCTGGAGCTTAATAAAATGCACTGATGTCAACTTAGAGGCCCAAATGGCTACCCAGGCCAAAAACAGTCACAACACACTTTATAACTATGTTCATATTCTCAAAAGCACAAACCAGCAATGCGTTGACTTGCTTGTGAATGATGTTAGCTACACTGATGCTGGAGACATAGCAAACCTACTGGCTGATAAATTTAGCTCTAAATTTATCCATCTCTCCCCTCCATTTGTCCTTGAACATATACCTAAAAGTGGCTTGCCTCCAGCTATCACACAAGACCAAGTACTAAAAGTGCTATTAAAAGCTAAAATACTGCATTAATGGCTCCTGACAATATCTCTGGATGCATCTTAAATAGCATGAAGCATGATATAGCCACACCCCTAGCAATGTTGTAGGCTACACACTAAAGTGCGCTAGTCTGTTTATAGCATTTACAGTGTTTTCTGTGTGTTGTTCTGCTGTTTCCTGAAAAAAAAAAATATTCTCTTTTCCCGCCTTTGCTGAAATAGATTAGTCCAAATTTCAGGTTTTGCTGAATTCCGGACTGTGGTATAGTTTCCTGTGTTGCCCATATCCTTACTTGGATAGGAGGAAGCTTCTCTGTTGACCAGTGAGAGTGGGGAGCCTTGAGCAGCCTATCTGTCCCTGGAGGAGTGGTCTCAGCCCTGAAACTAGTAGCTTATTGGCCGTTTTGGGTAATTTCTAATCTCTTTCAGTTTCCCTGCTTTAAAACCCGCATTTGTGCATAGCGCAGAACCGGGCAGCGCCTCTTAAACGGGTTTAAACTATTCCCGGCTCCACAAAGTCTGCTCTTCACTTTTTCCCTTAGAACTGTTCTAAATCTCAAAGTAAGCACTCTATTTTCATTAAAAAGCCCTACAGTTACTTGTATAAGTAATCTTATAAGTAAGCACTAATAAACTAAAGCACTACACCCTCTTATACTCCCTTTAAGTACTTGGCTCCCTATTGGTCCTTTTTGATCAGTCAAAAAGTAGTTCCTTATACTATTCTGGCATGTCCAAAAGTCAGTTTCGGGTTTACTCTCAAGTCCAGCTGGTGAATCTGGGAATCTTGAGGTAATGTTACAACTGCCTTATGTACACAGACCACCCTCTCCTCCTCCCAACAAGCTCAAATATATGTGAGAGATGCAACTATATAGCCAAACTGGAGGCTGAGCTCTCTCAACCGAGTACTGGCACAGTCAGTCAGGAGGAGAAGGTAACCACACACACCACAAATCCAGTCTCACATAGACCTATTGCAACAGCAAACCAAACTTCTTTAAAACAGTCACCAAGGCCAGAAATGAAGGGAAGGTAGTCCACACAGCCTACCTGGACCTCGCAAAAGCCTTCGACACAATACCCCACTCAGGCATCATAAATAAGCTCACCAGCTTAACTATCAACCCCCATGTCACAAGATGGATTGCAAACTGGCTCAGGGATAGAACCCACATGGTCAGAATGGTGCCATGTCAGACTCTAAACCAGTTACAAGTGGCATCCCACAAGGCTCAGTCCTGGGACCTCTCTTGTTCGGTATATATTTCTCTGAGGTACAGGCTAACATGGGAGGACTATGGCTGACCAAGTTCGCAGATGACTGAAAACTGGGTCCCATTTTCGACTCGCCGACTGACACAAGCATCCTCCAAAAGGGTCTCACAGAGACAGATAACTGGTGCTAGAGCCATGGCCTAAAGCTAAATGCCAAAGAGTGCATAGTCATCCCCTTTGGGAAAAACAAAGTGCCCACAAATAACCACATAGGTGGTAATCCATTAAGTACAGAAGAAGTAACTAGGGATTTGGGGACCCAAGTAGATAGCAGTCTCTCCTTTGGCAATCATGTTGCCAAAGTGGTTAGAAAGACCTTCTATATAGCCCACCTTATCACGAAAGGGTTCACATCTAGATCAAGAGAGGACATTGTGCCCCTCTACTCATCACTCATTAGGCCCATAATTGAATACAATGCCCCATTTGGGATGTACCTTACCCGACACCTGCAGCAACTGGAAAGACCCTAAAAGTACCTCACCAAGAGGATCAAGGGACTCAAACAGATGCCCTATGCAGTTAGGCTAAAGAAACTCCAGCTCTACTCAGTTGCTTACCGCTTACTCAGAGGCGATCTGTGTCTGACGTATAAAGCCATGTCCAAACCAGAATTAATGGACATGATCCACCTCAGGAAATCCAAATCCCTTAGAGCTACACGCTCCAGGGACTTAAACCTCAGCACAGAAATAAATAGGACATGCTGGAGGGACAGATTTATATCCCAGAGGCTCCCCTCACTCTGGAACAAAATCCCGATCCATGTTAGGCAGAGCCTCTCAATGACCCTCTTCAAGAGAAATCTTGACGAGTGGATGGGAGATCGTAGGTTTACCCCTACTAGACAGAGGCACAGTAAACTAACCTTAAAAGGGCTATCTTCTGTGACCTACTATACAGAGGCACAGTCAACTAATCTAAAAGGGTGGCGAAAGCCAAACACACTTTGGCTAGGCTTATAAATGCCCTAGGGAAGATAGCCTAGTATCAACCTATGAACCTATAATACTGTTCAATCTAAGCCTCCATACAGATTTTGCACCAAGTGAATGGAGATCAGCTACAGTCATTCCCCTGAGTAAGGGATGACCTTTCACAGACTGAGGAAATTACATACCCATAAGTCTGACCAGCCTCACATGCAAAGCTATGGAAAGACTTATCATGGAGCTAATCAATAAAGACATAGGGAACCTTCAAAAACTGGGCCCATCTCAGTTTGGAGTCATCAAGAGCAGCTCATTAGCAGCATCAAGCCCCTTTTCAGGGTGTAGTGTCACTTGACACAATCTCTCCCTATTCATTACCACTCTCCTACCTTCTTCATCATCAGCATCAACCCTCTTTTCAGGGTGTAGTGTCACTTGACACAATCTCTCCCTATTCATTACCACTCACCTACCTTCTTCATCATCAGCATCAACCCCCTTTTCAGGGTGTAGTGTCACTTGACACAATCTCTCCCTATTCATTACCACACTCCTACCTTCTTCATCATCAGCATCAACCCCCTTTTCAGGGTGTAGTGTCACTTGACACAATTTCTCCCTGTTCATTACCACTCTCCTTCCTTCTTCATCATCAGCATCAATTCCCTTTTCAGGGTGTAGTGTCAGTTGACACAATCTCTCCCTATTCATTACCAATCCCTACCTTCTTCGACACTCATGCTTGACTGTTGTAGGTCTCTCACACAATCTGTCCACCTCTTTGCTGGATGCCCTCATTTCCTTTTTTCTTTTTCCTCTCTGTCCCAAATCATTTTCACCAGATTGTCTTCTGCTTTCCTGCATATGTACCTGGACCACTGTAATCTGATTTATTTGATCTTTTCTGCAATTGGAGCAACTTTGGCTTATGGTCTTATGTCTTCCTTTTTTCATCTATGAAGTTTGATGAAGTTTGGTGATGGTCACCAGATGAAAGTGCTAACCTGTATTAAATTAATCATACTTTTCCTGCCGTTCGAGCCTGTCGCTGTTTTTTACTAGTTTATTTTGTTTGTTAGTGGTTTTCCAACTTTTTTCATCTATCTCACATTGTGCATCCTGCCACATGTCTCAGGCACTTAATCTCCATTTCATCTATCTTCCTCAACAGTTCTGCCTTTACTGCACAGGTTTCTGTACCATACAGCAGTACTTGTTGAAACAATGTTTCGTAGACCTTTTCACCTTCTGTGACATTCTTTTGTCACACTACCCCTAAAACTCTGTGCCAGTTAGCTGCAGTCCCTCTGAGTCTAGCTTTGACCTCCTCATTTAAACATCCTTTCACCTAAACCACCCATCCTAGCTACTTGAAGCTGTTAACTTGTTACACTATTTTCCCTTCTACTCAGTTCTCAGCTTCTTCTAATTCTCCCCCATTTGCTGCCATTGCTACTGTCATATCTGTACTGAGAGTCACCCCATGTGCCTTTAGTTTCATATTCCATTCCCCTATCCTTAGTGGAAGTTCTTGCTCAGAGTCTGTAATGACACAGCATCTGGATACATCAGCTTTGTTGGTCTGTCCCCTCTAGCCTGTTTGCTAATGTAGACCATCACCAGTATTAAGAGTAGAGGGCTCAGAGATGAACCCTGATGCATAACTACTCCCACTGTGATACCAATGACCATTCATACTTGAGTCAATGGGTTCTTGTATATAACCTGAAGTAATTCTAGCAATGCAGGACTGAGCAAATCAACTGTCTTGGGACATTATTGTATGTTTTCTTTAAGTCTAAGAATGCCCAGTTAGACTCTTTTTTCATTTCTAGCTTCTCCAACTATCTAGTTCACTGCAAGCATTCTGTCATCTGTGCTACATCCTGATCTGAATCCAAATTGTTTATCTCCAATCCTGCTTTCTACTACTCTGCGTATTCACTAGTTGATTACCCTCACCAGAACTTTTATGCAATTTGACAGGAATTTGGTACATCTATACTCCCCACAGTTGTGAATGTCCCCTTTGTTCTTGAACACTGGCACTAATATGCTTCCTCTCCAGTCATCTGGGATATGACTTTCTCTCCATACTGCTATGAATACCATCAGGAGGCATTTTCCCCTATCTTAGCCAACATCTTTATAACATCTGCTGTGACCTCACCTAAACCTGTTGCTTTCCTTGACTTCATTTTCCTCAGTGCTGAACGTACTTCTTCTATGGTGGGCTCCTTCTCTTCAATCACCATAGGCTGTGTCTGGTGCTGTGCAGCTTCTGTGGGATTTTGTGCATTCAGAAGTACTCCTTCCATCTGCCTTTGGTGTCCTGTAGACGGGTGAGCATGTTGTTGCTGACATCCTTTATGAAGGGTCTCTGACTGTCTTCATTATCTTTCTGTATTTGCCTTGCAACTGAACAGAATTTCTTTGTGCCATCCACTGAGTCACTTTCCAGATATTGATGGAGCACCTTTGATGCTTTGTTCTTTGTTTTTACAACTCATTTCATAGTATCTTTGTTAGACAACCGGTATTCCTTCCTAGCCTAGTCTGTCATTTCTATTACCCACTTTTTCCTGCACTCCTGCTTTCTTTTGATGACTTCCTGGACTTCTGCATTGCACCACCAGCATTCCTTATGTACCTTATTTCCACACCTGGTTTGGCCACATATCTGTCTTGTAGTCCTCACACATGATGTTTTAAGGTGCTGACATTCTTCTTCAGCTCCTCCTATTTGCCCTGGTCCCCTTCAATAAACATATCACACCGAATGATGTTTGATGACCTTTTTTAAAGCTCCATAAACATAACTTTATTAACCAATATTTATTAATTACAACTGAAACAAAGTATAGTCAGTTTTAATGACAACATAAACATCCATGTAATGCTAATCAGGGCAGTGTGACCTCAATTATCCTGACCCAGTAAGCAGCACCCATACCTCCACTCACTTACTTTGCTTATGAAGCAGCATCCCGCCACTCACTTCATTTTTACCACTTATTGAATTAAACATCCAGCCAATAAGCGGCGTCCTTACCTCCGCTCACTTATTTTACTTATCAAGCAGCATCCAACTTCTGAATTTCATTTCCCAATTCATTGAAATGAACATCCAACACCAGAGGGGGAACAGAATTGGGCAAGCCTGTCCCTCTTGTCCACCCACCAGCCTGACAAGGCTGTTCCTCCTCCATCTTACCAAAATTTCCAACAACCTAACCACCCATAAAAAAAGGGGGTTAACCCAAACATCATTCAATTTATCTCCAAAACAAACTGGATCCCTGTCATCATCCCCAAAATCCCTGGCATATAATTACCGAAAACCACCAGTTGTCTAAACATTTAAAATTAATACAGTGATCCCTCTCCAATACTAAAATAATAATCAGTACTTTGTATAACTTTTGGATATTAACTAAATCCTCACTTATTGGCACTGCCAGCATTAACATCATGGTGAGATCCAGGACATTACCTTGCAAAGGCAACATCAGAACATTAAAACCAGTGCCACATATAACCATGCAAAGGCAATTACCTACCATCATGCCTAACTGCATCCCTATTTTCCAACCCAATATATATAATAATTACCAAAACAAGATTTCCTCCCCAAAATCAGTTTAAGAGCAATCCCACCATCACACCAAGTATCCAGTAGAAGCAGGAAAACATAATGACCATCTTAGCATTTGTTAACCAATAAACCACCTTCTGAATAACTAAACTACATCCATAACATAACTGCCTCATGAACTGTAACCCCATGAACCTCAATTCCCCAACACCACCCCCCACAACAAAACCTATCTTAACAATACCTAAAGTTTGTCTGTCTTCTGGCTATCAGTGTCAAAGGAAAAAACTTCAAAGACCAATTCATGCAAGGTTCAGATATGGCATTTAATTACTTGCTGCAAGGAGACAAAAACATGCAAATACAGGATTTTGCCTAACTACTAACAGGAAGTATGCTCTTCTTATACTGTTCTACAAAACGTTGCTTTCTAAAGTTGACGTAATTAAACACAACTTTCTGTATTGTTCTACAGAAGATGTTACTCAGATTTTCTGCTGACATGACTGGATTTATGAAAAACATTTGAGAAAAACAACCTGACCTTGGGGGCTTTAGCCCACTATAAGCTTCTATTGTGTAGTTCTACTACATGCGTTACATTTCAAGGTACTTTTCTAGCTTAGACACAAGTAAACGCTGATTGCAGTTCATATTTTCAAGCAGTCTTTGTTCTTATTATCAATAGCTTCTGCAGCTGTGAATTTTCTCACAGCATAAGCGGAACTCCTTGTCTAAATCTCATAACATTAATACAAGTGATACATCTATTTATTATTTTCCTGACACAAGCAGAAATTATCTGCTTTCCTGTAAATTTTCAGAGCATAAGCAAAGATTATAACTGCGCATATTTCATAACAATACAAGATTGGAAAGCTTTGGCAGTTTGTACAGATTTATGCAGTGTGAAATAGAATAAATGTGTTAACCTTTTTCAAACCTTAAATGTACTAAGCATATTACTAATACATACAATAATACATATTTTTCTAACATTTCCCCTCTTTTAATACTTTATTCTACTTTCAAAATAAGCATAAACAGTTTTTCTTCCCCTAACCTCTTCCTACTCAGGATTTGCAGTTAAGAGAGTCATTCAGTTTAAACTTATGAAAGCATTTTCAATTTTTAACAGTTCTTCAAACTCAGCACCTTGATATAAGGTTTCTAAAACTGACATGTCTATAAGGTCTTTGATCAGTCTTTTCATGCAGGGGATGCCACAGCAAACGCATACTCCCAGTAGGATCATTTCCACACAAATGTCAATCAGGATGTTCATTAGGATAGTACCCCACCCCCCAAACCATTTCTGGAAAAAGTCCATTAGTGGGTTTGGTCCTGGTTTGGTCATGTCCGACACTTGATGAATTACCTCAAGGTAATTGTCTATCTCGTGTTTATGGTCAGGAATATATGAACAGCACTCCTCCTGGATTAAAGCGCAAGTACCGCCTCTCGCCACTAGGGTGAAGTCGAGAGCCATGCGGTTTTGAAGCACTACAGTTCTCATGGCATTCAGTTCATCAGTCACCAATTCTAGAGCAGATAAAGTTGCATTGCTCATTACTTCGAGAAGTTTAGACAGTTTTCTCAGCTCCCAGATCGATTTCACTGCTCCATATGCTGGTGATATGCCTGCCCATGATATAACACTGTCAC
The DNA here is from genome assembly GCF_019279795.1 of Protopterus annectens. Classification (NCBI taxonomy): domain Eukaryota; kingdom Metazoa; phylum Chordata; order Ceratodontiformes; family Protopteridae; genus Protopterus; species Protopterus annectens. The sequence continues at coordinate 1,280,502,758 of NC_056733.1, forward strand.
TCAAGTCCATGTGTGTCAGTTTATCGCCTATAGAATGATGGCTTTTCCAGCGTACATCGATTTGCACCACTGGATTTACAGGTTTCTTGATGGGTTTCTTGACGACCTCTCGGACATTCCGAATTTTTCCTCGAGGTAAGACTGCCGTGTGTCGTATGGCCGGAACCAGGTATACCAAAAAATAACTGCCGGACCAATGCTCAGGTAACCACTTCTATGCTTTCCTACCACATACAAAATAACAATCTTCTACTTTACTAGTAACTTTACTATGAATATACACTTGTCCTGCATGAAACATTTTTCTGTCAATTATAGACAGTTGTTTATAAAGAACAGAATCATGTTTTACTTCATCAGTTGTTTTGTGCATCAATTCAAAAAATGAATCATAGTTTGTATTACAATAAGAACCTGCGTTATTAGATTTAGTGTAGCATCTATAAGGAACAGTCACATTGCAATTGCTCCAACCCATCTGAACAGTATCATTTTTATAAAAACACACAGTCCCATTTTGTGGAACAGACAAGTGTAATGCTATTTTACCTTGTGATGTAACAGTTGATGTGTCATAAATCAAGTTTTCCCAGGTCTCGTTGACTCCTAGGGGGACTGAAGTCATTAATAACCCCCCGTATGCTGTTGGCAAAGCTGTGCAAATCCAGCAATTTGAAACATTGAAAGTCTCAGTATACACATATTTGATGGCCTGGTATGTGCTGAAGTTTGGGTGCCAGTCTATGAGCAACGCTTCGCGTTTATTCAGTTCAGTTTGTGTGGCTGGGAAAAGGAATGGCCACAACAAAAAGATTATTGTCACTAGTATAGTTAACAGGATGATTATGCAATACTTCTGAGGAAATGGTTGTTCTGCATTCCTGTTTTCTCCAACTCTTCCAAGTAGTTTTATTTGGATTTTTCTGGATTCTATCATTTTTGCTCTTGACATGTGACAAGATTTTTGTCCAGTTCAAAGTTTTTAACTAGTTTGCAGTGTGTCAGGTGGATCCACAAGGCTCGCTCTGCAATTTTGACTGCAGTGGGTGTCGACAGAAGCACTTGATATGGACCTTCCCACTTTGGTGATGTCCAATTCTTCTTTTTGATAGCTTTCACTCAGATCCAATTCCCTGGGATCACTGCCACTTCCGATGTTTCGGTTTGTTCTTTATCTGAAACAGAATTTGACTGCAACAGATGTTTAGAATTCAACAAATTTCTCATATTCGGCTAGTGTACAGTCGGCTTCCTGGTCTGCAGGCATGAGAGGTTTCCACTGGGGTATATAATAAGCCCTTCCAAATAGTTTTTCAAAAGGAGTCAATCCTTTTGCAGTCGGAACAGTTCTCATGCTCAACAGTGCCAGGGGCAGACAGTGCACCCAATTCTTTTCTGTTTCTGCTATTAATTTTCTTAACTTATTCTTTAAAATTCCATTATGCCTCTCAACTAGCCCTGCAGATTGCAGATGGTATGCACAATGATTTTTTAAAGAAATTCCAAAATGCTTACTTCACTGTTGTATGATTTGGTTTACAAAGTGTGTACCGTTGTCACTGTAGATCCTTTCCAGAATGCCAAATCTAGGGATGATTTCTTTAACAAGGACTTTTGCTACCGTAGCTGCGTCTGGATTTTTGGTCGGAAAGGCTTACACCCATCTGGAAAACATATCTACAATGACAAGACAATACTTCTTATTTTCACATTTGTTCAATTCTATGAAATCCATACAGATAGTATGAAACGGATGCGGTGGTGTAGGGAAACTCCCTTGCTTGGGCTTTAACGCCCCTTGTGCATGATGTTTGTTACAAATGTGGCACATCAAACAAAATTGTTTAGAATAGTTGGTGAATCCATATGTCGTGAACACTCGGTTCACCAGCTGTACCATCCCCCCTGTTGAGACAAGGCATTGCCCATGGCTCAACAAAGCTGCATATCTAAACAAATTAGATGGTAATATCGGTTTCCCTTCTTTAGAGATGTACAGCCCCTTTTCGAGAATTGCTCCTCGTTTTACCCATCTTTGTTTCTCTACTTGCATAGTGAGTGTCTGCATTGTCTTTAACATTTCTAAGTCTAAAATCTCAGAGGGTTGTAGTTCCTCATTCAAAAGAAATACTTCTGAAGCTGCCTGCTTTGCAGCTGTATCATCTCTCGCATTACCTTTTGAAATCCTATCCTGTTGCTTGGTATGAGCTGTGCATTAACAAATAGCTACTTTCTGAGGTAACTGAATAGATTCTAAGAGATCTAGAATAAACTGTGCATGATTAATAGGTTTGCCAGTAGATGTTATCATTCCTCCATTTTTCCACTATTGCGCAAAAACATGTACAGTAGAAAAAGCGTACTGGCTGTCAGTAAAAATGTTCACATGTTTACCCTTTGCTAAGGTACATGCCCGTGTCAAGGCAATCAATTCTGCTGCCTGTGCAGATAAGTTGTGCGGTAAAGGTTTCACTTCTATAATCTCAGTATCAGAAACTACTGCATATCCTACTAGGTTCTGTCCTGCAGGACCCCTTTTGCACGAGCCATCCACGTAGTATGTCACCTTGGCATCATTCAAGGGGACATCCATAAGATCTTTTCTAGGCAGTGTCTTTTGCTCAATCACCTGCAGGCAGCAGTGTGGTGTGCCATCTGCAGGGGTTGGGAGCAAGGTAGAAGGGTTCAAAGTTGTGCATCGTTCAATTGTCATATGAGGTTGGCTCAACAATATAGTCATACAGGAAAGATGCCTAGCAGGGGAAAGATATGCTACCTTCTCCTGCAGTAAAATAATTGCGACTGCATGAGGCACTCTCAATGTGAGAGGGTGGAATAAAACTACTGAGGCCGAAGCCTGTACTGCCATTGCAGCTGCAACTACCGCTTGTACACAGTGAGGTAAAGACCGTGCCACTGGGTCTAGTTGTGATGAATAGTAAGCAATAGGGCATTGCTTGTCCCCATGCTGCTGTGTTAACACTGATGTCATATAACCTTGCTTACAATCTACAGTTTGGAAAAAACGTTTATGATAGTTTGGTAATCCCAGAACTAATGAGGACGCTATTAACTGTTTCAGTTTGCAGAAAGCAGATTCTGCTTCTGGTGTCCATTGTAACAAGTCCTGTGCTGCCATAGGCTCTTTATATATCAGGTCAGTCAGTGGTGCAGATTCCAAGGCATAGTTTGGAATCCAGCTCCGGCAAAAATTAGTTGTACCCATGAAGGACATTATTTCCTTCTTGGTAGTGGGTTTTGGTGCTTGTAAAATTGCTACTTTTCTGTCCTCGTCTAATGTTCTACCCTCTTTGGATATTACATATCCTAGGTATTTGACTTGTTTTTTCCAAAGCTGCAGTTTATTTTTGTTTACCTTATGTCCTTCAGCAGCTAAAAATTGTAATAGTGCTATGGTATCTTCTTTGCAATCTTGCTGGGTGGGGACCGCCAGCAGGATGTCATCAACATAAAGTAAAATCTGACTGCCTCTTGGTGGGGTAAATCCCGCCAAGTTGCTTGCCATTTCTTGTGAGAATATTGTCGGAGTTTCACAATATCCCTGTGGTAGTCACGTATATGTATACCTTTTCCCCTGAAATGTGAATGCAAACCAATACTGGCTGTCAGGGTGTATCGGTATCGAAAAGAACACATTGCTGATGTCTACCACAGAAAAATATTTCTGTTGAGGTTTTAAATCATTCAACAGGGTGTGTCGGTCTGGCACCATAGGTGCCCTTGGAATTACTGCGTCATTTACAGCTTGTAAATCTTGGACTATACGCCATTCTCCATCTGCTTTCTTAACAGGAAATAAGGGTGTGTTACATGGTGAATCGGGAGATTCTACCAGTACCCCTTCCTTAAGTAAAGCTGCTATAATAGATTTGATTCCTACCTCTGCATCTTTTCTTAAGGGATACTGTCTTTTCTGTGGTCTAAATGCTGACTTTGGCATGATAGTAACTGGTCCCGCTGTACGAATAAGTCCTACATCTGATTTTCCTGTTGACCAGAGAGTTTCTGGTATATTCTGTAAGGCATTCTCTTCCTCCTTTAATAGGAGTGCTAATCAGCTGTCCTTGCTAGACTGCAAGTGCATGGCTGGGTGGGTCTGAGTTATCCAATTCAGCCTCTGTATTTGTATTCCTTGTTCTGACAGTTCTAATTCTGTCTGCCTTTCCCATCTCGTAACTTTTTCTCCTAAGTCTGCCCATTCTATGTTTCCGTCCTTGGTTAAGCTAACGTGGTAATCAATTAGATTTAGAAAGTGCAAAGAACTCCTGGGGAAATATACAGCTGGCTACACTGTTCCCTTCCATGTCCCAGTACAGGTTACGTAATATCAATCTGTTTGCACGATTTTTAAACAATTCTTGCTCATATTCATTATCAGGTCCTGGTGTGTTACAGTAATACAGAGTACAGTGCAACAGGTGCTGTTTGTCAATGTCAAGGGAGGGGAACTTATTGATGGCTATATTCATTAATTCTTCGGTCACAGTCCCTGGACCAGTCATAACCAACTCCTGACTGTACCAATAAAACACTTCACCCTCCGACTGCACTGCAAAGGTACCAATTTGTCGCTGTGCTTCCATACCCTGCATGGTCGGAACTACTGCTATACCAAATAGCTGCATAAGGTCTCTGCCCAAGGGGTTTACTGGGCATTTTGCAGAAACAACAATTTTGCTTTTCTGGGTCAATCCTTAAACAGGATCAGTTATTGCGATGCCATGGGAGAGAGGCTCCCAGTACAACTGTCCGTTAGCTGCTTTTACTAGTATATAATCAGGTGACTCTGAATTTTCTGGCAGTTTGGAGGGATGTATCAGGGTTCGTGATGCCCCTGAGTCACACAAAAATTTAACCTCCCTCCCTTCTACCAAGAGTGTAACTTCTGGTTTTGTGTCTGCTAAATAGCGCTCTAAGCTCAATAAAGCTAAATCCAATATTTCATTTTCTTCACTATCCGTAACTTCCTGCACTTCCTCTATTTCTTCTGTCACATCCTCTACTCCTTCTATCACATTCTCATTTGTCCTTTCTTCGCTATCCCCTTCTAGTGATTCCTGACTATCATATAGTCAGTCCTCACCCTCCTTATCTTCCGTGGTTGCCTTCTTGTTTTCTTGCAATCCCTTGCCAAGTGTCCCTTTTTACCACATTTAAAGCATGCTCCCCTTTTCTTTCGCCATTCAAAGTCCTCTGATCACTGATCAGATCGTTTGTTTCCCTGGGCATTTTTCTTGCCCTTTTTCCCGGACTGTACTACATAAAATTCTGCTCCATCTTCTACAGAAAATACTTGGGCTTTCTTTTTCTTTTTGCTATTAAAATGCCTTTCGGCATGCCTAGCATATTCAAGTAATGACTGTAACCAGCTTGTACGATGATCTACCATGTGTTTTGTAATAAAACTGCTCATGGGTGCAATACTGCCTTTCAAAAATGCATTCTTTAACTGCTGTTCATATGGGGAATCTTGTGTCTGATCTTCAGGAACCTGCATTCCACAGTGGTTATTAAAACATTCTAATAGTCTGGCATAATATCTGTCAACAGTTTCACCTTCTTGTTGGATGCATTGATTAATGCAAGTCCAGTCTGCCCTAGGCTTCCATTTCTCAGAGATGCGGTCTGTAAGACCTTTTACTCTGTTGTCTAGCTCTGCACTGCTATGTGGGAGGGGTCTGTGTGCACCGTCACGGGGATTCCAGTTGCCACTAATCATGTGCCAATCTGGTCCCACAATTTGTCTAACTACTTTTTCTACCTCTTCTCCATTTAAATTATAACTTAGCCTCATTCCATGTAAATCTTCTGAGAATTTTCTAAAATTAACTTTTGGATGGGGAATTCCATCAGTGGCTTTCCGGATATCTTCCAGAGTCCAGGGTCTATACACTAGAATAGTTGGGTCCTGGCCTTTCTGTCCTGCCTGAGGATTAGGTACTTCTATGAGTGGAGATATTTCTTCTTCACCCATAGACCGTGAATTCTTAACCATTTGATATAACTCAATGCCTTCATTCGATTTACCTGCCCGTGTTCGAGACCTGGTCTCGATGGGATCTCTAATAAAGGGTTTTGCTTTTGTAATGTCTCTATTTTCAGTGACAGCAGGGTATAATGGGGGTGGACTAACCTGTTCACTTGCTTCATATTCTGGTAAGGGAGGCGGAGGAGCTGATGCTATTACTAAATTATTGTCCTCCTTATCTAAAAACATCGCTTTTGAATTATTATTCTTTTATTCCCTATGGTTTACCTCCTCAATCCACCTGTGTGCCTGAGGAATTCCTAAGTGGCGTTGCTTTTTTACCCGACCTTTGGAATCGGTTTTGAGCCATTTGACAAGTTTGATAAGTGGGGATTTTTCTAATTTTCCATCGAATTCATACTTATTAACCCATTTTGAATAGTATTTAATATTGTCAGCGCGCTGCGACTGCATGCATTTTGCGTCTTCGGTTAACGGCGGATTTTGGGGTCTTTTTGTGCAATTATTACCCATTTTGTTCTACCCTTTTAATCGTTAGGTAACCTCTCTTATTTTTAACGTGGTACCACGGATTTTGTTATAGTCTCTTCAGAATGACTACCTACCTACTCTGTTTTCCCTGATCTATGACAAGACAGTAATTTTTTCTGTTCCTGACTTGTAAAAATACAGTCTTGACAAAAACAACAAATCTAGTCCCTGATCTAAAACAGAAAAAAAGTAGATTCACCTTACCTGAGCCTTCGTGATTAATCACCTGGTTCGTGAAAACCCGTCCTTCAGTCGCAGATCAGAAAGTGGCTGGCCTCTTTTGTACGACAATTCAGTCGGAGGGCTTTTCAAATAAGAAGAACCGATGTGGTTTCTTCCCCATATGGTTTCAAGCCACCTGGCATGTCTGTTCCGAGGCAAAGTGAGGGTTTCCGGTCTGAAGGACCAATCTGTCAAAGGAAAAAAACTTCAAAGACCATTTCACGCAAGGTTCAGATATGGCATTTAATTACTTGCTGCAAGGAGACAAAAACATGCAAATACAGGATTTTGCCTAACTACTAACAGGAAGTATGCTCTTCTTATACTGTTCTACAAAACGTTGCTTTCGCTTTCTATAGTTGATGTAATTAAACACAACTTTCTGTATTGTTCTACAGCAGATGTTACTCAGATTTTCTGCTGACATGACTGGATTTATGAAAAACATTTGAGAAAAACAACCTGACCTTGGAGGCTTTAGCCCGCTATAAGCTTCTATTGTGTAGTTCTAATACATGTGTTACATTTCAAGGTACTTTTCTAGCTTAGACACAAGTAAACGCTGATTGCAGTTCATATTTTCAAGCAGTCTTTGTTCTTATTATCAATAGCTTCTGCAGCTGTGTATTTTCTCACAGCATAAGCGGAACTCTTTGTCTAAATCTCATAACATTAATACAAGTGATACATCTATTTATTATTTTCCTGACACAAGCAGAAATTATCTGCTTCCCTGTAAATTTCCAGAGCATAAGCAAAGATTATAACTGCGCATATTTCATAACAATACAAGATCGGAAAGCTTCTGCAGTTTGTACAGATTTATGCAGTGTGAAATAGAATAAATGTGTTAACCCTTTTCAAACCTTAAATGTACTAAGCATATTACTAATACATACACTAATACATATTTTTCTAACAATCAGCCTACCCCAACCCTTCAAAACAATGAACCACCGACCAAAATTTTATACATTCAGTCAGCCTTGCCACCCCTGTAACTGCAGTACTCGCAGCAGCATCCTCCTTTACCAAATGAACTGCCTTACCTTGCTCCCACGCCTGACAAATAACTAAATCTTTCCCTCCAAACTCCTTCCAACAGACAACTATAACAGACATTTAACTAATCTAGCAATGCCTTATCATGTGTTTTATTTATAAAGAAGCCCCAAACTCCTGCTCCAAGCTTTTAACCTTAATGCAACCTGACACCTCGTCAAACATGAAACCCATACCACTGCCATATTAAACAAATGAAAGGGACCCTAATCCCAACAACTCCCCTAAACCTACTCCAGATTAAATTAAAACTTCCCCATTCATGCCTCTGTCCTGCCATCCAACAAGCCACAAACCATCCCCAAATTAGGCCCTGCAAACCCAATACCTCCCATAACATTCATAAACAACGGCAAATCCCCACGACCAACCATATCCATCTGTCCCAGGGACCATCCCATTAAATTTCCTGATGACAACTCAATGGTAACATGCACCACCTTATTAACCCCTACCCCAAGCAACCTAATTAAATTGACTGACATGCAATTTCAGTGACCCAAACAGCTGAGAACATCCTTAATCAGTTGTTTGGCCCCAACTTCCTCTCAAACCTTTTCTTTCCCTTTGTTATGTTCATATCTGGTAAGGAGGTAAAACTGTCCTACATCTACAAGGAATCCCAAACAATGCCTAGCATGAGCCTGCTGACTTCTGCTTAGCGAGCAAAATATCCAGTTCCACACATGTCCTCAAAACACCCACATACCCACAATGCTCCATCAAACCGTATCTACTCATAAAAGTCATACCTGTACCAAACACCTCCTACCAGCCCAAAACAAAAGTCAAACGTGTGTCACTCACTCTAAAAACCTTAGCCTGATATGTGACATTAATGAAATCTGTGTGAAGGATTTGTCTCCTCAAAAAAACATATCTGGAATGAACTCGCACTTCATATCAAACACCTCCTTAGCCCTCTACCAAAACAACTAGATGGTAACTGTAAATTCACCCCAGATGACCCATCCCTGTCCTTCTTGAAGGACAATTGGAGCAGCATGTGGAAATAAGAATTGAACTTGGCTAGCTTACCAGGGCTCTATAACCATTAACCTCATAGCCTCCTTAGAGCCTATGATTGTTGAGCTCCACCCCACTTGTAGTAACCCCAAACTCCTCATACGCAATCCTCCAGCCCAGCATTACCCTGTCCCAAACCTACCTCCACCTCGACTTACACCTACCATACCTCAAATTACTCCAACTCTGATGTGCTGTAATGAGCAGCAAAGAAAGATTACCTGCAACTTCACTGTGGACCACTCCAGCGATCAAAACATCCATACAAGCAGAATCCATTACCTTTCAACTCCATTTCCATCAGGGCACTTACTACTTCTCATTCAGCACTCCCTCATCTGTGATCTCATTGTGCACCGCCCAAATGACCAGGACATCCATTGAAACAGCCTCCATCACCTTTTTAATCCCCTTCCTTCAGGTCACCAACCGATCTCCGCTCCACATCCATATCTCGCAATCTGCAAAAGAACACAAATTAAGCACATTGCCTTTCCAAGAATTGAAAAAAATGAGCCTCAAACCCTATACCTTGTGTCTATGTGGCATACAACTTATCACTATGACCCCTCCTTTAACATCTGGATTAAATTATCTGTCAGATATAACCCCAGAGTTTAAAGAAGGGCCTAAATAATGAGATAAAGTCTGCCCTAATCCCCAAAAATGAGAAAATTTGAAGGGTTGGGACTTACTTCTTAACCCCTTAGGGCAAGAATCCCAATAAAAGTGCAACCCAAATGACTGCTGACCCAAAGTATGGGCAACTATTGCTATCAGGAACCTCCTGAATGGAGAAGACAGAAACCCAAGTGTATGTCACTTCCAAATTTCAAACCTAAATGATTTGCAACTAATACCCCAGAAAACACCAATTATGCAAAGTCTGAAACACAAATGTCTCATTTTCAAACTTGAGTGATTTGCCCTTAATTGGGCCAACCTAATCAGAGATATCCTTCAACGTAGGGACAATTGCAAAGTATCCTATACCCTTAAATGGCCACTTTCAATTGTGTCATCACCTTTACAATATTTAATAGTTGAGATAAGATAACTGCCGGCACCAACACTGTACCTATACCTATTAACCCCTCAACCACCGAATCAGACACAATCAATGTAATGCTGCCCCCCCCCAACACTTCCTCCTGCTTTACCAGTCAGTACTTCTGGACAGATTAGAAGGGCGAGCATCATTTGAAACAAAGTCGGGGAAAGCTAAGAGATAGGTCTGCTCCATGTGATAGCACCAATAGAGGTGAAGAAAGGGGTGTGAAAGATTCCACAAACCCAGAGTAAGCCAGGGCAATTAAATCCCCTCCATCATTTAGCTGCTACCAAAGCTTCTTCTCCCCTTAACCCAGAAAGAGAGCACAACATGCCCCCAACTAGTAACCACCAATGACCATTACTATGCAGGCATCTGACAGCATGTGAACACACACATCTATTTATTTCAAACTTCTGAACCACTCCAGAAAGACAACATGCTCCTACAACACAGAGATCCTGCTCCACATTCCCAAACTGTTGCACCACAAGCCCACAATACCCATAAGCCTACCATTAGAGCTCCTGAAAGATATGAGAGTTATTGTCCAGAAGTGCAAATTGTTCAACAGGTATAAAACAAGCAGTGAAACTGAACATTAGGACTAAACCAATATCCCTTCAAAATAAGAGCTCACCATCCATTAAGCACTAATAATAACTCAAAACAGCATCAGAGGAGCATGGAAAAATCTGAGAGCAAAACCCGTAACTATTTACTCTAATAGTAATGAGAGATAAAAGTACATTTTTTTTATCACATTATGAGGTGATTTTTATTTCAGTTCTTAAAACCCTCAATACTAAAAAAGGCACATGTTTTCACAAAGCGATTTGTAAGCATGTGTTATCCCCTTTTCGATTCTGGAAAAAGAGAAGTTGATCCTTACATGTTGACAACACACGAAAAAAAAAGGATTGCAGGCACAGTTGATATCAGATTACTGCTATAAAACATCCAACCTAAGGCAGTAAGCCAAGTTAAAGTAAGTAAACCCCTTATTACTTTACTGTTCAAGCACTCCACACTGTCTCACAGACTGTCATGCCAACCAGTCAGGAAAACCATGACGGGGAATGTATCACAGACTCTGGGTATGACAATCTGAGAGCCTTACTTCTCTGCACCATCTGCCAGCCCCCCCCCCCCCATATACACTAGGCAGCTGTGTTTATATTACCTCACATTTCTAAATGATATAAAGTCTGAAACTCAACATATGTCATCACTCAGTGACTTCACCTCTCACATCCTCCCAGCGATCCACCAGAAAACAACAAATTACAAGCAACAGACCAAACTCTGAGAGACAATCTAGATGCTCCGCGAAAACCTGGACAGTTGTGAGGCATGCTTACCAAGCAGGCCATGCACGAAAGCCATAAAGTCCACAATGAAAATGTCTGCCACCACTCACCAACCTCATTCTCAACAACTTGCCAGCAATGTGCCAGACAGCCACACCTCCATGAAAATGAACCAGAATATGAGGCAAACTCCTTAAATTTGATGAAAATCTGTACAGCTGAGAGGCATGCAAGTGGACTCACACACTTGCAACGACCTGTCATCTAAAAGAAAGATGAACACATTCCCCCACAACACCCGTGGACATCGCATTACAAGCCAAATGAGTAACTTTACTCGTAGAATCGTGAAACATTACAAGATTCACTTACTCATGGTTATTCCATCAATAACTTGCACTCACATATCCACAAATCTGTTACATAAGACCTGCATTAGTTCTCGCTGTACTCTGTCAGATTAACATTTTGAGGAAGCAGCCAATGAATATACTTCACATTCATCAATAACAGTTATCACTTACTGCAACAAACTCCACAGTACACATTTATTTTCTTTCTTCCTCTGATATTCTTTTTACCTTTTCAAATGGCCAACTAACCCTGAATATTTCGCTATACAGGACAATGACTGGATGCATTTATCACAAAGGGTGGCACTGCAACCTGCAGAACAAGTCAAAACCTCCAAAGAGAAAAAGCATGCTGGTAGCAACACCAGCCGAACTGAATGAACAGAACCAAAATGTCCCATTTCAAACCCCCCCCTTTTTTTTGTTTCTCTTAAACTGCTGCCAAAGAGAAAAGCAGCACAACATACCACCCACCAACGATTAACCATGCTACGTGCATGTATGGCCAACAGCCATTACTCTCTTGCCTGTGAATCAACACAGAGAAAAGGAAAAAAAACTGTACTGCATAACCACTCTGGGAAGCACCCCCCAACAATAGTGAGCCAACAATGAACAACACCTGTGACCATTGAAGCAGTAAAGAGCAAACCATGCAGCTCCAAGGAAACAAGACCCACAAATAAACCAGGACAGTATGTGTGCTGACACTACCTATACTAACATAACCTGGGTTGGTTAAATGAGTCCCTTTCTACCCTTACAGTGACGGGGAAATTGAAAACCCCCTTCTGACACACCCTCCCCACAGCCAAGTTACCATTAAAGCACCAAAATATGATACAGAAGCTACCCACAAGGAAAAAAAAATCTCATCAACAACTACCATACCCCATGATTAATCCGAGGCCTACCTGTCCTTTGAAATACCTACAGATCATCTTGGATGTAGCACTTGCCTTAGCAAGTTTACGCCAAAATGTGATTCCATAGCCAGTTACGCTTGCATATACCCCTTAAGCCCCTCCCTACCCTTACCTCATTTCCTCCCAGTCATGTCTCATTCCCATTTAACCCATTCACGCCCCATTTACCTTCTAAACTCCCTCTAATCTGTTTATTTAACTCCACCTCTGAAGACGCTCCTGGACAATTTGGTTTGTTACCAAACCTCATTTCCTCTTCTTGAGGTGCTAAAGCCCTGATAAATTACTTGAACTGTCATGCTTTCTCTCTTGTCCACTTTCAGGTCTTCAGACTTGTCTCTGTTGACCTTAGAGCTTTCTCTGATGAGTGCTTGCAGCTGATTGTGGCAACCAGTGGTTTATGCTGTGGGCTGTCTGTTTCCCTGGGGATGATTTTACAATTTCTGATTCCACCGCAGTGCCCTTTCCTTACAGGTTGAAGCCTACCTGAGTTGCATGTCAGTCCCTTTCGTATGTGATCTTGTGATTGTCTCTCTTTCTGAATCATGTGATGGCCATCATCAAGCCATCTGTCAAACAGAAGTTTAAAATGTCCTGTCCTTCTTTATTCCTGTTGCCCCATTCATGTGCATCCAATTCATATGCATCCAGGCAGTCCTTATATCCTGTTCTGTCTGAACTGATGTCTGTGTTCAGGTCAGGCATTATCAACACCAAGTCCTGTTGTCCTGCTTTATCTAGTAGGTCCTACAACTGCGGTATGACTGCACTCTTTTCCTCACTATTACACCCCTGCTGTGGGGTGTAGGCTGAGATTAGGAATACTGTCTTATCATTACACTGCAGTCTGATTGCCACGAGTCTGTCATTAATTCTGATGACATCCTTCAATGTCTTGTGAAACCTCTTCTCAACACAAGTCCCACACTGTTCCTAGCCTGTCCTCCTGAGTAATAAACTCCAGATCCCTAGCCAAATGCCTTTGTGGCACTGCTGTTCTGTCTTGTCTCCTGGATACGTAGGATTTCCAGCCTCCTCCTTACCATTATGTCATCCACTTCCAAGCCTCCTCCTATCATTAAACTTACATTGAGTGTGGCAATTCTTAGTTTATGTTTGGCAGGTTGATTGGTTTTATGTTCAGCTTTTCTCTCAAAAGGGCTATCGCAAGTAACCCAAGCTGGGCAATTGAACACCAGCATGATAGTAGCTCACTGACCCAGGGCTGCAGGACTTTATGGCAGGGTACACAATAGCCATCTGGGGCACATACACTCCTCCCATCATTAGCATGGGTGCCTGGTGTAGGTCTGAGTAGGCTGGGTCCTCAACCTACTTATCACCAGCAAATATGCATGCCCATTTTGGTGACATTAGTTAATATGACCAAATCACCTAGAGCCATACTTTTACACTGTCAAGTGGCTATCTGTGTCATGGCATGCAGACTGACATCTGTATTTTCCTATTTTGAGGAAACTGCACATCACAGTAGATGCCTGGCGTGGTTGGGCTATATACTTCTTTCCCCATAGGACACCATCAAGAGTTTGTGCTGCTGCCCACAGCTCCATTCTTGGATGAGTTTGAGATGGAAACACTCAGCATATTTTTTAGACATGGAAGGAACCCCACAGAGACAAAAGGACAACATGCAAACTCCAAACAGGCATTGGTTGGAGGTCAGGATTGAACTTTGTACCATGTTTATGGGAGACGAAGACCTTAACCATTATAAAAAACTGATACAAGCCATGCTTACTCAACCTAGTGGATTTGCTTGTGAAAAGTTCACCAAAGCAATGGATGAAAACAAAATAGTACACACTGCATACTTCAATCTGGCCAAAGCTTTTGACACAACTCCCCACTCAGCTATAGTAGAAAAGATAAATAAACTGGAATAAACCCCTATGTCACCTGCTACATTGCCAAAGATAGGCTACAGGAAATCAAAATAGGTGAAATTACCTCCACAAAGAGAACAGTCACAAATGGAGTCCCCCAGGCTTTTGTGCTAGGTCTTTTCTTGTTTGACATCTACTTTATTGAAGTAAAAACCACTACAAAAGGGCCCTTGATAAATAAGTTTGAAGTCATTGAATCACTAAATGACTTATCTATCCTGCAGGCAAATTTGTCCCATATAAATAACTGGTGGCAAAATCATGAAGTGAAGCTAAATCTAAAAAATGCATTGTTTTATCCATTGGGATGTTATTTCCACCAAGAAACTACCACATTGGAAAAATGCCCCTAAAAGTTAACCCAGTTTCTTGGGATTTGGGAACTTATTTGGATAGCGACCTAACTTTTTACTGACATGTGTCCATTGTTGTAAGAATGTCCTTCTATATTGCACAGCTTAGAAACAAAGAGACTATTTCTAGAGCTAAGGATGTCATTGTCACCCCCTCCTCTTTTCTCAGACCAGACTTAGACAAATCATTGAATATAGCGCCTGCTTTGGTATGTGTCTGTCCAGACACATGCAACAACTGGAACATCCACAGATATGTCTTACTAAAGGTATGCAAGGCCTGAACAACATCTCCTACATGGACCCACTTAAAGCCCTGTCATTATACTCAGTATCCAATCAAACTGTTAAGAGTTGGCCTGTGTCTGACATACAAGGCATCCTCCAACCCATTAATGATGGATTTATTGCACATCATCAAGTCAAATAATATCAGAAATATTCAGTTTAGGGATCTAATCCTCTTATGCAACACCAACAGATGGTTGAAGAGACAGGTATATCTTGCAGAGGATACAGCTGCTTTGGAATAGACCCTCCATCCATATAAAATAAAATTCATCTCTGTCCATATTCTGTCCATAAGTGCAACATGGATCTATGGATCTATAAATGGGAAAGAGAACATTTACTCCATGACTGCGCGCTGTACTACTAATGGACAAATACAACCCTTAAATGATTTATCTCATGCATGGATCCCCTCAAATTATCTATGGTATGCTCCCAGTTATTCTCATTGCAACAATATATAAGTATCAACCATGGGATGAGTAAGGCCAATCTCTAATCAAATGAGGTGAATTCAAGGACAAAAAACAAAACTGGCTAGGCTTATAATGGCCCTAAAGGGCAGCTAGCCTATACTTACCTATGATCCTTGGAACCTATTGTTCTTAAGCAATTTTTCAACTTTGCTAGTCATGACCCCAATTTATATCTTGATTTTATTTTTAATTTTTTTTTGGCCCACTATTGAAAAAATCATCACTTACCCCCATTGCCTCTTCTCAGTCTTGCATATTCAGAGTTACTCCTGACTCCCCCAGTCCTAATCAGAAACTCTCCCATTGACTGTGAGGAAGCAGAAGCACTCTAGTGCAGCATCACAGTTGTGACCATATGGATTTGTATTTATGTATCTGTGGCCCAGTGCCTGATGTGCAGGGACATAACTCTGTTACTGCCAAGCATGTCGGTCAGTGTGAGTCCCTGTATTTTGTACGCATATAATTCATAACCCAATATCACCACCAGAGCTTATGACCCCCTCCTCCCTCCCGACCTTAAGTGCTGGACTTGCTAACCAGACACAGCTCATGAGTCACAATCAGGGCTCCCTTTCTTTATATCATGGAGCCTATGTCACAGCTAACCAATTAGTATCACAGGTTTAATATTAACCTCTATACCCATGGAAAACCCTTTATTTCCATCAGTTGGTCCTGCTATTATATTTGAGCTAGTTCTGAAATGACTTGCCTAGAATAGAAATGAGTTGCTTCTTCATGAAGCATATATATAAAAGAAGTCCATATACACAGTAGTAAGAGAGTGTTCTACTTTACACAGAGTTATAGCACTCCAATATATAATGCATCCAAATAAATGCAAATTATACAGCATAGTATCAGAGCAGAACACATAAGCACACTTGATTCAGATACAAAACAGTAAAGTCTAAAATGCGGTGCATAGTGGTATAAAGGTAGTTAGACAAAGAGTATTTAACATAGGAAAGGTGGTGTAACTACTTGCTCAGGTAGACTGCAAATGTATAAAGGAAATCTGACAATGTGTAAGAAAAGGCAGCCTTTAAAGTAATATCAGACATACAATTCCCCCTTTGTGTGTAGAGTTACTGCTATGGCTGCAGATATACAAAGGACATCAGGAAGCAAGACTGAGAATGGTAACAGACACACAATATCCCGGCCAAGATTAGAAGACAGATCCTGGTACATGTAGAGATCTTTATCAGCAGGCATATCTAGAATCTTCATGCCCTTTGTTTCATGGCAATGCTGTTCACAGGAATCAGGACATGATGTGTGTGTGTGTGTGTGTGTGTGTGTGTGTGTGTGTGTGTGTGTGTGTGTGTGTGTGTGTGTGTGTGTGTGTGTGTGTGTGCATGGTGTATATAAGCTTTGTCATGTGGACTTCTATACCATTCAGTGCTTCCATTTTTTATTCTTCAACAAAGTAGCCATGACATGGTGGCATTCAGAATTGTGTTCTATGCCTGGACAAAAAAGTGCTAGAATTCAAATAAAGAATGTTGTATGAATACAACAAAGAGCAGAAAATGAAGATGTGGGGTCAAAGGTTGAATGACAGAAGTGTGGTTCATTGTTTTAGTGTTGCAAAGATAAAATTAGTATTCACCCCTGGGAATGCATTAAAGAGCATGGAGGACAAATAAACCATTCTTAGTGACCATGAATTATTTTTTCTGCATATGTAGAATTTACAGTTTTTTTTTAGCAGGTACAAAACTGTCACGTCAAGTGGACGAAATAATTCTTATCCGCCATTACCATCTAAATGACTATGTTTCTACTGCATAAATATCTATATCCATTCACAGCCATTTATGTTTGCCAATCATAGAAAGCTGCTAGGCATACCCTTTTAGTCTCCAAGTGTCATAAGTTTCATGAGCTGTTAAAGCTGTCACTCTGAAATTTTTAATTGCTGCTTTTGTATTTAAAAGTGGCTGCCTATAACAAGTATTAGGTTAATAGCTGTTTTTCTCACTGCTACTAAATAAACATCACTGCAAAAGAAGTATGTGGAGTTTCTACACTGTTCCGTTTTTGTAATCCTTTTTCTCCCCTGCTGCCTTCCAACCATCAGTCCTCTGTAAGCTATTTGCCCATTTGCCAAGGGCACCAATATCATCAAACTAGGGATGGGGGTTAGGGCCTAAATGGGAAAAATCCCTGATGGCTGCATTGATTATGGCTGTTTTGATTGGCTCTTCTGTACTATGCCTCCCATTTTATTTGTGTTCTCATCCTAGCATACTTATGAATGTTGGCATCATCAGCTGGTTCACATGCAAACCTCTGCTTGCATGGGGGGAAACAGTAACTGGACAACCAGACCCCCCCCCCATCTTGAGTATGTGAGCCAGTCAGTCTTCAGTTTTCCTACACATTTAATCAAACTGTGTTCAAATGAGTATTAATCAGGGTTTAGCCCTCTGTTGAACAGATATGGAAGATTCCTCCCTCCCAATTCCATTGCACTTATTTAGTCTAATTTGAAGGTCTTGGCATTTCAGAGTAGAGAGAGTGCTTGGAAGTACTAAAACCTCAGACTTTTATTTTCAGTAGCTGCACTTTCAGTCTCACTATTGTGAGAATAGCATTTGCAGTCTGCAGCTGCTTATTGAAAGGAAACCTGCTATCGTTACTGTCACCATTCACTCCCACCTTTTTACTGTTGTACTAATCACCCACATCTTAGTGACATCACTTGAACCTCCCAACCTAGCATCTCTCCAAAGGGCAGCTAAATTAAGGTTTATAGTCCTTTTTGCCTCTCCGATGATCTATCTATGAGCCAGGTACCCAAACTACAAAACAACTGATGACTTCCTATCACAAAGTGGCATTTGTTACTCAAACAAAGAAAAAGAAGGAAATGCCAATAAGTATATTACTTCCTGATAGTCTTTGACTAAGACTGTTGAACTAACCAGGGTGCTACAGCCTGCCTGTACATCACTCCTCAAGTATCCACAATGAATACTCTTCTGTCTCTGGTACTTTATATCAAACCTGTGAAACTGCAAATGATAAAGACTAAAAGCTATCAGATTTAACTGTCTTGGAACACACATAGCTGAAAAACTAAAATTATTTGACAAACTCTACAAAATCAACTTTCCTCAAACCCAACACCAAGACAGACATAGCTGATTTCCTAGACAAAACCTGAATGACACCATTATTGTCCAAATGAAAAGCTACCCTTTTGTTTCATAATTTATCTTTCAAAACTGCTGATGGAACCCAAATCAGCATCAGCTCCAAAAATGCCATGTCTTTTTGCTATCCATCAGTACACCCAGCAGAACATTTCACCATAAACCATTCCCCATCAAAATATGCTGCCATACTGTGGCTACCTGACACTTCCACGAACAGAGGCCAATCATCCAAATGCCAATCATCTTGCCACAAAGACACATCATTTAACTTAAATAAAAGCATTTGCCATATTCCCAAATCCTCTCTAGCCAGGTGAATAAATATAGTCCTCTGATCTTTAAACCTTCCATCTCTCAGCTTATTGGTCACCAGTCTGCATAAAATTCTACCTGACCCTATTGCAAAATTCATTAACCCAAGTAATTGCATTACCTCCTTAATTTTAACCTTCTAATTTTCTCTGACCAGTTCAATCTTCACCCCTAACTTCTCCAATTTTTATTGTGGCATAAAAAAATTCACCCTGTTCACCATTCATTCCCAAACCTAAAACTTTTTTCATGCCATTGAGTTTATGTTCAGCTAATAGCACTACCAGTTCCTCACACAACTCTTCTGAGCTCTGAATCTCAGCTTCTGCCTCCTTTTGTCTTTCCACAATCAACAAAAAAATCATTCAGGTAATGGGATGATTTTTGTTTAGTGACTTGTTTCTGCCAAATCCATTGTAACACTGCTAAACCTTTCAAAAGTGGTACATGTGACTGCACACCCTGTGGCCATAGCTCTTTTAAGTAGACTTTTCCATCCAAACATGTACCTAACAAGGGCCAGTCCTCCTCTCTAATAGCAAAAGTTGGAAACCCATTTTAGTATCCAGCTTCACTAACCAGGGGTCCTTTACACTCCTAATAAGCCTAACTGCATTATCTGTGGAAGCATACTGCACCTGCACGTCTGATCCATAAGTGAAGTCACTCACCAAATCCCCTTCAGGGGTCCTTAACATCCCTAATAAGCCAAACTGCATTATCTGTGGAAGCATACTGCACCTGCACGTCAGATCCATAAGTGAAGTCAATCACCAAATCCCCTTTAGGGTTCCTTAACACCCCTAATAAGCCTAACTGCATTATCTGTGGAAGCATACTGCACCTGCACGTCAGATCCATAAGTGAAGTCACTCACCAAATCCCCTTCAGGGGTCCTCAACGCCCCTAATAAGCCTAACTGCATTAGCTGTGGAAGCATACTGCACCTGCACGTCAGATCCATAAGTGAAGTCACTCACCAAATCCCCTTCAGGGGTCCTCAACATCTCTAATAAGCCTAACTGCATTATCTGTGGAAGCATACTGCACCTGCACGTCAGATCCATAAGTGAAATGCACAAAAGCAGTCCGGACAAGCACCATAAAGCCCAAAAAAAATGTTAAAGTCCTTATTGTGAAGGCTGTTTGCAATACAAGCTGTAACACTGAAATTGAAATCCACTTGCACGTATAAAGCCACACTGAAGTCGGAAAAAACTTAAACCTTAACGCACTTTATTGTTAAAACAAGCGTTTTCGCTGTGGTTAAAACTACAGCTTCATCAGAGGCAAAAGTAGAATGCAGTGTCAGAGTCAGGTTTTTATACAACACACCCTCGCCTTAATTAGTAATGCAATCACAATGAAGGCGTGTTAGCAGCATTTCTTGCAAAAGTAAATTCAGGGAATGAAAGCTCTGTTTAGGAGCATTCTCAAAAGTATGTAGTTTCATACTTTTAAAACAGTTGGAAACCATAAAACATTGATGCATCAGCAGTTTGTTACATTCATACACCAAGCAAATGTGCATTAAAAGCATGAAAGTGTGTAAGAAATATATACACAATAAAAGCAGTCTAAAAACAATGCATAACAGTTCTGCATATAAAAAATGTTTATAGAAAAGTGTTTTCAGTGCGGGGCATGTAACTTTTGCCACCTTGTGAAGGCTTCCAATTCCTTTGTAATATGCAACAAAAAGTACCACATTACACATAAGCTTAACTGTGATTCTAGATCCATAGTCTATTTAGCTAAGTGTAACTGCTGTGAAGCATTTTACATAGGCAAGTCTGACCGGAGACTACGGGACAGGCTGTACCAACATGATTATGCCATAAGGAAACTGAAAAAAGAAAACGTTTTAGCTAAACACGTAATGAAACATCAAGGACATAGCTTTCATTTTATTGCAATTGACCAGGTCAAGAAAACAGAAAGAGGGGGTCCAGTACCTCTCTTTTGGAGAATAAGGAGCTAGAATGGCAAATATTACTAGACTCATTTTCGTACCCAGGTTTGAATGAACATTGCAATATAGCTTGTGTCCTGAAAATGAGGAGCTATAAAAGATAACTCCTTTACCTTTGTCTTACTTCACTTTTCACTTCATTTTATTTTACTTTAATAGTAATTTGTAGTAACATATACTTTCCACCACTGTTAAGATTTATACTTAGCAAGGCTTCCAACTGCAGTTGCAGGTAGTGACTTCACTAGATACTTTTTTACAAACACTTTTCTATAAACATTTTTTATATGCAGAACTGTTATGCATTGTTTTTAGACTGCTTTTATTGTGTATATATTTCTTACACACTTTCATGCTTTTAATGCACATTTGCTTGGTGTATGAATGTAACAAACTGCTGATGCATCAATGTTTTATGGTTTCCAACTGTTTTAAAAGTATGAAACTACATTCTTTTGAGAATGCTCCTAAACAGAGCTTTCATTCCTTGAATTTACTTTTGCAAGAAATGCTGCTAACACGCCTTCATTGTGATTGCATTACTAATTAAGGCGAGGGTGTGTTGTATAAAAACTTGACTCTGACACTGCATTTTACTTTTGCCTCTGATGAAGCTGTAGTTTTAACCACAGCGAAGACGCTTGTTTTAACAATAAAGTGCGTTAAGGTTTAAGTTTTTTCCGACTTCAGTGTGGCTTTATACGTGCAAGTGGATTTCAATTTCGGTGTTACAGCTTGTATTGCAAACAGCCTTCACAATAAGGACTTTAACATTTTTTTGGGCTTTACGGTGCTTGTCCGGACTGCTTTTGTGCATTTTACTGGTTTCCGTTTGTCTGCTTTAACAGTGTCTTCTGGCAGCCCTGTCAGCCCGACTAGTCCACGATTATTCGCATCCAACAATGTAACTGTGGATGAAAGTAATGATCTTACCAGTTTAATCCGTGCATTAAACAAAAGAATGGATTCTTTTGTCAGCAAACTTGACGCTTTGGACCAGCGCGTCAATTTTACCACACAACAAGTTGCCGGATCACACCATCTACACCCAGCCTTACCTGCTGGAGGATTACAAAGAGGAGTGACGGGAACTCCTTCTGACACTAATTCTTTGCTGAACCTGGATTCCATACCTCCAGGTCAACCTGTCCGTAATGAGGACTTTATTGAACCACCGAATGGTGTTCATTCCTTAAGGGACATTCTAACTGGTAGTCCTTCAACATCAAGGAACGGAGTTTCTTTACCAATGCCACCAGGGCTTATTGGTGTTCCGAACTTTGGGATTTGGATTCAAAATACAGACAACTTGAGGTTTGGTACACCTCTGGAACAACCGGCTATGGGGCTATCTAACTCTATGGTGAGTGAGAACACAATAACAGACAGTCTAAAAGACTTTGATAATAAACTATTGAAGCTGAAAAAACTTCAATTAGAGACAGTTTACTTTCAACAATGTATCTCAGAGAAAATCATTCCAAAAGGCTTGCGGTCCTCTTTTAACCCTACTGGAATTTTTAAAAATAATGGTTTTTGTGCTGACTTAAGGACATTGTTTTACAAACAAGGAATTGAGCTTATGGAATTGATCTCTAAACATTACAGCACACATATTACGAGATTAATTGAAGAAGTCAACCAACTGGACAGTTCCTTAAAACAAAACTTGCACTTTGATAGATAAAAATACGATTACTCGTATCTTTTCCAGTATTGACAGTTTAGTGGATAAGTTAAAAGTGAACAAAAATAAAAAACTGGCAAGGGATAGGGTGAGCTATTCTAATGGAACAGCTTATCCTAAACTAATGGCTTCAACTAATACTCAAGTTGACAGTACTATTACAGAAACTGGGAATGAAAACAATGAGCCAAACCTAAGTGGAGGTGATGACTGGGATGAAACAGGAACGAACTTTAACTCAGCTGCACCTCCACGTGGCAACTATGTGAAAGTGCACAACACCAGAAGTGGACAACAACACAACCAACAAAGGTATGAAAATCAGGGAAGGCATTTTTTAGGGAACCCGAAACAGCGCCCTTACTACAACAAGAACTGGTCCAGACGATAGTAACAGATGACTCTACTCCCAATTCAACGCCTATCACTAACAACAACATGTTAGGTGACTTAAGTATCTTAATGAATGAAAAAGGCGACTTTAAAATCTATAATTTTTCTAGCTTTCACGTGCCTTCATCCCTGATAGAACTACTAGCATTCGGGAACACTTTTGTTCCTACAACTAAATGTAACCTTGTTAAGACGTTGATTGACTTGAAATGCTTTGTCAGGAAACTGAACTTGCATGTAATGTTTAACAATGATGTTACTAACATGAATACTAATTTGAAATTAGCTAGTACTTACAACCCCCCACTACACAACATTTTAACACTTTTTGAAAAAACTTGTGAATTGGACCTCAGACAAATGGCCACTTTTTCACATACTAAAAACGACCGGTTAGACTATAACATCACAGAAGAACAACTACAAGGCTTGGAAAACTTATGTAAAGCACCGGTCAGGGTAATAAAACCTGACAAAGGAGGTGGGCTTGTAATCTTTGACAACTTCCTATATATTAGTAAAATGGAAACTGTGCTCGATAGTCCAGCTTATAGTTCATCGTCACTGAATGAGATGAACATGTCAATTTCTAGGACTAGGGGTTTTTTAAGGGACCTATTTATTAGTGGGTGCATTGATATTGACACCTACAATTACATTGACATCACAATGCCTAGGACACCAGTAATTTTTGGTATACCAAAATTCATAAAACTTGGTTAATCCACCAATCCGGGCATTGATTGATAGCCGAGTCTCTTTTACATACCCCAGTGCCCAACTTGTAGAAATTATCCTGAGCAAATATATTAAGAAAATATCACACACGTGCAAGGACTCGTGGACATTTTTAAAAAAGATAAGTGAAATTGATTACAGCGACTCACTGAACTTCCTCACTATCGACGTCATAGATCTATACACGTCTATACCTCACTTGGAGGCTATTGAATGGATTTCACTGATGTTAGATCGTTTGGGGGCACCCAAAAATGAAACTGATTTAGTATCCCAACTTTTAGACATCATACTCACATCCAACTTTTTCATCTTTAATGGGAAATATTATCTCCAGAAACAAGGTGTAGCTATGGGGTCCCCATGTGGTCCTACAGTAGCTAACCTATTTATGGCCTACTGGGAGGTTGACAACATTCTTAAGGACGTTAACACAATGAACCGCATCAAGTTCTACACAAGATACCTGGATGATATTTTCATCCTTTTTGATGGCGATGAGACACTAGCAAATGAATTTGTTTCTTCTATTAATAACACAACTGACTTTTTAAAATTCACATCTAAATTCTCAGAGCTAAGCATTGACTACCTTGATGTTCACTTGTATAAAGAAGTTAACAATTGTGAATATTCTTCAAAGATATACAGAAAACCAACTTACTGCAACTCCTTTTTACATTATAACAGCTGCCACCCATTCAAGCAAAAGAAGGCTATCATAAAGGGACAGCTAATTCGAGCAGCCAGGATGTGCAGTAATGAGATACTATTCCAAGAAGAATGTAAAATCTTGCAAGTAATGTTCACCAACAGAGGATACCCAAATACTTTATTTGAAGAAATACTGGATGAGGTCAATAATAAAAGAAGGGAAGGTCAATTTCTACCCTTACTTCCACACAAAATTTTCAGTGGACAAGAGGAAGACTTAGAGGCTAATCCGAGGGTTGGGGAGAACATACCCTTTCTTAGGGCAACCTCCAACACTGAGATAACAGGGACCTTGTTTGTAAATAGTTTCATCACAAATTACAGTATTGACTCGAGGAATACTCAAATAATACTTTATAAAAATTGGTATTACATAACAAATAATGAGGAACTCATGGACAAGTTAGGCACAAAACCTCTGATAGCATATAGGAGAGGCAATAATTTGAAAACTTTGCTAGAAAGAAGTAAACAGACGGAGCTAATGACTAGAACAAAAGGCTGTTTTCAGTGCGGGGCATGTAACTATTGCCACCTTGTGAAGGCTTCCAATTCCTTTGTAATACGCAACAAAAAGTACCACATTACACATAAGCTTAATTGTGATTCTAGATCCATAGTCTATTTAGCTAAGTGTAACTGTTGTGAAGCATTTTACATAGGCAAGTCTGACTGGAGGCTATGGGACAGGCTGTACCAACATGATTATGCCATAAGGAAACTGAAAAAAGAAAACGTTTTAGCTAAACACGTAATGAAACATCAAGGACATAGCTTTCATTTTATTGCAATTGACCAGGTCAAGAAAACAGAAAGAGGGGGTCCAGTACCTCTCTTTTTGGAGAATAAGGAGCTAGAATGGCAAATATTACTAGACTCATTTTCGTACCCAGGTTTGAATGAACATTGCAATATAGCTTGTGTCCTGAAAATGAGGAGCTATAAAAGATAACTCCTTTACCTTTGTCTTACTTCACTTTTCACTTCATTTTATTTTACTTTAATAGTAATTTGTAGTAACATATACTTTCCACCACTGTTAAGATTTATACTTAGCAAGGCTTCCAACTGCAGTTGCAGGTAGTGATTTCACTAGATACTTTTTTACAAACACTTTTCTATAAACATTTTTATATGCAGAACTGTTATGCATTGTTTTTAGACTGCTTTTATTGTGTATATATTTCTTACACACTTTCATGCTTTTAATGCACATTTGCTTGGTGTATGAATGTAACAAACTGCTGATGCATCAATGTTTTATGGTTTCCAACTGTTTTAAAAGTATGAAACTACATACTTTTGAGAATGCTCCTAAACAGAGCTTTCATTCCCTGAATTAACTTTTGCAAGAAATGCTGCTAACACGCCTTCATTGTGATTGCATTACTAATTAAGGCGTGGGTGTGTTGTATAAAAACCTGACTCTGACACTGCATTCTACTTTTGCCTCTGATGAAGCTGTAGTTTTAACCACAGCGAAAATGCTTGTTTTAACAATAAAGTGCGTTAAGGTTTAAGTTTTTTCCGACTTCAGTGTGGCTTTATACGTGCAAGTGGATTTCAATTTCAGTGTTACAGCTTGTATTGCAAACAGCCTTCACAATAAGGACTTTAACATTTTTTTGGGCTTTACGGTGCTTGTCCGGACTGCTTTAGATCCATAAGTGAAGTCACACACCAAATCCCCTTCAGGGGTCCTTAACATCCCTAATAAGCCTAACTGCATTATCTGTGGAAGCATACTGCACCTGCACGTCAGATCCATAAGTGAAGTCATGCACCAAATTTTATTTTATTTATTTATTTAGTTTACCTTTGTTGATCGGGCTAGTCCAGCTGGATATATGTCCATTTTCAGTGGAGGCCCGGGGAGAAAAGCTCCAATGGTTATAACAAGTATAGGGAATACAAAAAAAAAATAAACAAAGCAAAACAAAACAAAAATTAAGCATAAAAGATAATCAGACTTTAGTGTAGGTAATTTACATGTCAGAGGAAATATACATAACAAGATAGTATTCCTAAGAAAAAGTTATTAAATAATTGCAATACGCAATTGATAATATCATAACGTAGTGTAAATAATACATAGTCATATATTTTTTTTTTTTTTTTCATATTATATATGAGATAAGTTATATCCACAAGGATGTTATGTCCGTGGGGATCAGTCAGGATGTAGTATAGAGAGAAGGAAATATTGAGGTAGAGGAAAGGAGGTAGAAAGGTTAATCAGGATTGGTACAGGAGCAAAGCCAGTGTTTTTTTAAGATGGATTCTCAGTTGTTTTTTAAAGAGTGGAAGAGTGGACAAAGATGAGATATTGAGTGGAAGTTTGTTCCACATTTTGCCAACTGAGTTGGAAAAAAGACAATCTCCTGCAGCATTATTGGGTTTGGTACTATTAACTAGTAGTTTATCTGAAGAACGTAGTTGTTTCAGATTGTTGTAGGGAGTAAGGAGGTTAGAGAGTATTGGTGTTTTGGATGGTTGATATAGAATGTTGTGAGCTATTAAGAGCTGTTGATAAATAAGCTTGTTAGGAAGTTCAAGCCAGTTTAGTTGTTTTAAGTTCAGGCAGTGGTGTGTTCTAAACTGGGATCCTGTGGCAAATCGAGCAATATTATGGTAAGATGAAGCAAGTTTCTTAAGGTTACTTTTAGAGAGATTTGTGTAAATAGGGGAAGCATATAGAAGGGTAGAGAGGAGGTGAGATTGGGCTAAGGTGGTCCGGGCTTCAGGTGTAAGGAAGGATTTGAGTCTGTAAAGGGATCCAATCTTTTTGTTAACTACTTTTATTGTGTTATTGATGTGACAGTCAAAGTTAAGATTATTGTCAATAGTAATACCTAGTAGTTTTGTAGAAGAATCAGGAGTAATATGAGTGTTATCAGTGGAAGTAATAGAAAAGTTTAGGGAAGTAGCTTTGCAGGTAGGTGCAAACAGTAGTAATATGGTTTTCTTGGGGTTAAGGAGTAGACAACGGTCAGAGAACCACTGTTCAACAGTGGTAAAGGTTTCTTGGGTAAGAGGTTGAAGTTCCGCTTGAGAAGAAGCAGTGCAGATTATAGTGGAATCGTCTGCATATTGTATGCAAGTGGTGTTAGGTATAGCTGATTGGAGGTCATTAATAAAGATAGAAAATAGAAGTGGGCTGGGCCTAAGATAGACCCTTGAGGTACTCCTATAGAGATAGGAAGGAGGGTAGATAGTGAACTTTTCCAGAGTACTGCCTGCTGACGATTTTCAAGATAAGAAGTAAACCAAGTTAAGGAGGAGGGATCAAGTGCAAGAGATTTTAGTATGTGCAGAAGAAGTTTATTATTAACCATATCCCCTTTAGGGGTCCTTAACATCCCTAATAAGCCTAACTGCATTATCTGTGGAAGCATACTGCACCTGCACGTCAGATCCATAAGTGAAGTCACGCACCAAATCCCCTTCAGGGGTCCTTAACACCCAATAAGCCTAACTGCATTATCTGTGGAAGCATACTGCACCTGCACGTCAGATCCATAAGTGAAGTCACACACCAAATCCCTTTCAGGGGTCCTTAACGTCCCTAATAAGCCTAACTGCATTATCTGTGGAAGCATACTGCACCTGCACGTCAGATCCATAAGTGATGTCACTCACCAAATCCCCTTCAGGGGTCCTTAATGTCCCTAATAAGCCTAACTGCATTATCTGTGGAAGCATACTGCACCTGTACGTCAGATCCATAAGTGAATTCACTCACCAAAACCCCTTTAGGGGTCCTTAACATCCCTAATAAGCCTAACTGCATTATCTGTGGAAGCATACTGCACCTGCACGTCAGATCCATAAGTGAAGTCACTCACCAAATCCCCTTCAGGGGTCCTTAACATCCCTAATAAGCCTAACTGCATTATCTGTGGAAGCATACTGCACCTGCATGTCAGATCCATAAGTGAAGTCACTCACCAAATCCCCTTCAGGGGTCCTTAACGTTCATAATAAGCCTAACTGCATTATCTGTGGAAGCATACTGCACCTGCACGTCAGATCCATAAGTGAAGTAACTCACCCAAATCCCCTTCAGGGATCCTTAATGTCCCTAATAAGCCTAACTGCATTATCTGTGGAAGCATACTGCACCTGCACGTCAGATCCATAAGTGAAACGCAAAAAATCCCCTTCAGGGGTCCTTAACTTCCCTAATAAGCCTAACTGCATTATCTGTGGAAGCATACTGCACCTGCACATCAGGTGAAGTCACTCACCAAATCCCCTTTAGGGTATTATAACTGATGAATTAATAACAAATTGCAAGGCTTCTTCTTGAGGACTAAACCCAATGGGGAAATATGAAAACTGTGGAAAGAAGCTTCTAGTACAAAAGTCTTAACACTTCTGTGAAATTCCAAAGCATAAAAATTGACAGGAACACCACAGCTTCACACAGTAAAAGTATTTATTTGTAAAAATGGACCAGATAAGTGCTTTCACGTTGCAAAACCAATGCTTCTTCAGATCATAAAAACACAAAATCACAGCTCATTTTAAAAACAGTTATATGTTCAATCAGCTATGTTAATTCATCACTTCATTAAACCAATTTCTTCCCTTTCAATACAGGTTTTAAAGAGATACAAGCATTAATATCAGGATTTTTATCAGCCTGTAGCCTCAAGATCCACTTAAGTTCTACTGTTTCAGTATAGTTAGTGAGATCCCCCACCCCCCTCCCCCACTATTTGTAGTACTCTTAAAAACAAACTCATGTCCAACATTTTCTTTTAATATGTTTAGCTAGTGCATTGTTCATATTGCAAGTCCTAATCTCATGAGAATGACTAAAAATTCTATCTTTTAATCTCTTATTGGTCATACTAGCATAGAATCCTGTACAGGACTGTGGAATGTGGCTAAATAAATCACATTTGCTGTATTACAATCTGCATAAAATCTGGGACTAAAAATATATTTCATTCATGGATGTTTAAACACTTGTTCCTCTGAAATATATGTACAGGCTCTGCAACGCCTGCAGCTGTATGTACCAAGTCTGGCAGATAGCAAGTTACTTGGCCTAGTATTACAATTCCTAAGGCACCATTGTCTTTTCAAGTTTAAACAATTTTTGTACATAAAAGAGGGATTGTTCCCAACTATTTCAGCTGTCTTGTTGTCACTTGTAAGTATTCCCCAGTTTTTCCGTATAATATTACATACAGAGCCTACATCATTTGTGTACTTCAGACAAAAATCTGAGTTTATTGACAAAACTCCTATCCTCATGTGCACTAGAAGCAGGCCTAGACAAGTATGAGGCGGCTGTGGTTTTTCTATCCTTGACCACCTTCTCCTTATGCAGTATCAAAAGGTCCTTCTTATAGCCCCTTTTCAAAAAATGTTGCCCCACTGCATCAATGTTTTCATGGAATGCTTCCTCTTGGGTGCATAGCCTAGAGGCTCTCATGTATTGGCCTCTTACTACATTAGGAGTGCATACTATCAAAGGACAAGTAACTATTTTTCCAACATCTCTTTTGGAATAAATTGGTATCAAAATGAGCAAAAATTTCCAGTGTGTGTGTGTGTATGTGTGTGTGTGCAGATAGTGAGTAGAAGCTATCAGGACCCATGTGCATTTAGTGCAGAATTGCAGTTATAAGTTATTAACAACTTGCCTCCTTGGTTAAAGGGTTGTATTCCCTCAGACTCTACTCTATATCATTACTAACCTTAGTGCCACCCCCACATTCTTAAAACATTGCTTCCTTCTTAGCTATCCCTTCCCCACTCCGGTACATACAAAACATATTACAAGCCATCCTCTCGACCAACAAACACCATAAAACACATAATCACTCCCCACTCATATATGGGCTAGCAAATTACATGTGTTAACCTTTTTCTGCAGCATAAAGAACCAATTTACTAATTGTGCTTACATTTCAAGTTATAGTAAAAATAAACTACATTTATTATTGAATAAAAAAAAATCAACATCAGTGGTAGAGAACTAGGAATTAGTAATGGCATTCTGTGGGAATACTGGAAATCTGAGTTCTGAATTAGAACGTAGTGAGTTGATTTCCAGAATTTTGAACCATTGTCATATACGCTGAAAGAACATTTGGAACGTTGCCTTGATCTGCTATTTAATCTGTAGAATGTATAATGTATTGCTATTTTCATTCACTGATGGAGAAATGAATGCCTCACTGTAAAAATTATTAGCAAAAATAACTTCTGAGTAGATTCCCATAGTAATTGCTTTTAACATGTTAAACGTAAGCAATTTGGATTTGAACAGTTATTATGCATGGTAGTCATTTGGGACAAAGGTTATGTAGTAGTTTATTGTCAGTAATTCTTTGGGGCAATATTTGTACAAATCAGTTAGTTTGATTCAGATGTATTAGTAGTATTCTTTTAGAAACAAACCGTGTCATATTTGGAGCTTGTGTATGGTGATCTATGAAAACAAAAGCACACGTTTTATGTTAGCTATGTACTGGTCTACCTTTTGTTTTAAAGGGTATAAGCATGTATTTTAGTTACAGAAAATGAATGCTAAAGTTATATTTGAAAATTATATTAAAATATATTTTAATAAATCATTTCCCACAACATAAATTATAGATCCAGGGTAATTGTGCGTATCTTTTAAGTACAGCTCTTCCAAAAAATACAGTTTTAGCTCTGTATGGTACCATTCTTTCACACAGAGTCCAGTACATTCTTCAAAATGGGATTTTCCCAGCTCTGAAGTTTTTGCTTCAGAGATTTTCTACTCATACTAGAATGAACTGCCTCTAATCTGCGGTGGTGGTGCTGCGGTAGTGTTGTCGCCTCACAGTAAGACGCTGACCGGTTCGACTCTCAGCTAGAGCATCTTCTGCATGGAGACATGCGTGAATGGGCGTACCTTCGTTGAAGGTTGTGCGTTAGGGCTGGCAACTCAGCATGTAAAAATCAACTGCCAATCATTAGCGGACCGGAGTTCCGCTGTGGCGACCCCTAACTGGGAAAAGCCAAAAGACACAACAACTAGAATGAACTGCCTCATTCAGTGCAAGAAGCTTGTGCTTATCACTCACCTGTTGGTCCCTACCAAGTCTTTTGTCACTAATAGAGGTATGCCCCACAGATACTAAACCCTCTCGAATGTCAAGCTTTACTTCTTTGAAATGTTGATGTAAAATTTCAGTAAGAAGCTCTGGGTATCTGTGAATAATGAATTATCAGTACTGGTGATCTTCCTGAGATATTCCAGAAATACAATTAAAATTCATTCACTTCGGGGGTCCTTGTTTTAAGAATGTGTAAGGAATAACAATGCTGACTTGTGGATGATGGGAAACAATCTGAGATATAGAGAGTGTTCTATGGCATTGCAGAAAACTTTTAAGTCTCTGTTCTTTCTTGGGATTATGAAGATCTATGTTTGTTATGCAGAACTGACAATATGGCTTAAACATCATGGTCATGTTGTACAAATTGTGGTGGGAAACCCAAAATTAAGACTGCAGGCAGTGCATAGTCAGATAGCTGTGGATGATCAGACTGCCTCACTGGATGGAACTTATGATGAGAAATAAAACATAATTTAGTTTATTAAATTAAATATTTATCTATGCAATAATCACCAGTAAGTTATGTCTTCATTCATATGCTCTTTAGAGACCATTATATAAGAGTCAGAGTTGTATCAAATTAATATTTTAACAAGAAAAACAGTTCACTGTATTGATTATATGTTGCAAAAACATCAGCATTCATGGCTTGTGATAAACTGACACAGATTTTTTTTGTTTTTCATTAACATTGACTATGTCCAAATGTTAATTATTCCTATCAATTGCAAGTAAATTCTGAAATTTCATGTATCCACACACCACCCCTGTGACTTGACCCCACATACTGCACAGAATTATTAAAGAGTAATACAAGTAGTACCTGTCAAAATCATTAAAGAGGACAAGAACAATTTCTGCAATAACAGATAAGTAACTCCTGATTGTATGACTCTAGTGAATATGTCAAAGTGGTATTGTTTGATCCAGGATGTTATTATTTATATGAAAAAATAATTATGCATGAGGAAAAAAGAAGGAAGTCTTTACTCTGATCCACTTTAGGGTGGATTACACTGAATGAAATGAAGTTCAAAAATAGCATGCACTTGGCCATTTCCTCATTAATGGACAAATCAAAAGCTTTTAAACATGTAATTTTCATTGAACAGGATCAGTCATGTAATAATTTAAAATGAAAGCAACCAGAGCTTATGAACATGATTGCAGCAATAGAATGTATTATTATTAAATAGAAATGTATGTGGTTATTATAACCAATAAATGGGATATATGTTTTCTCATTCATATTGCTTGCATTTTACTCTGCTCTCAAATTTTTCAAACTTCAGTCATACATGGCTCATTTACCACCTTTTCTCTCATATTAGCTACATTTAATTTTAAATAAATGAATCATTTTCATCCTCCTTTGCTGGTAATTTTTACACTTCAGTACTACAAATGTTCTTTTCATCCTTTTTTTAGAATTCTGTTGTATCAGTCACATATATGTATAAATGTTTCTATGTTAGCATTCAGCTAGGTCTTGTAATCTTGCTTTCAGATAGGTTTTCAAATATTAATAAATGCTTACCTAGTGTGGAGTCATTGGATGCCAGAAAGGTCAGAAGGTGGAAAGGGAAAGGGCTTAAAACAAACTCAGTCTGGTTTGACTGATTTACTAGTATTAACAATATAGCACTTTATAAAGGCAATGTAGTAGTAATGTGTGTCATCGTGTAAATTAAATGTTTATCTAACATCCTGTCTCCCTGAGTGAGTAGTAGCTCAGATGGCTGTTAAAGGTCATATGACATTTTTGAAAAAAGAGTAGGTGACTTTTTATTAAATACTAGACTAACTGCTATAGAGACACAATGGTCAAGTTAAAAAAAATAAAAAAACTTGTATTAAAAAAGTCGAGAGCTTTCATCTACAAAAATATTTAGATTTCTTCAGAATATTTGCAAGCAACCTACTTTCCACTTTTAAACAAGAGTTAACCAATGACAAAACTAATTGTCCCAGCACAAAAGGCTGAACTTTTTTAACTCAGGGCATATTATGCTATACTATATCATGCATCCCACTTTTGATTATTCCTAATAGCCAAAATATGTTTATAAATGTGATTATTTAACTTCTTTCTATTTCATCAAAATAAAATCCAGGACATTAATCTAAAAGGACAAAACAGATCACTACAATGGACAGAAAATTATAAATTCCATTGCAAAAAAATTGTTCTGTTATAATTTTCCAAAATCAAAGAAGGACCAGCAATATGTATCTGCAATAACTGCAGAAAAGTAGGTATAAATACATTTAGGTTTTGACAAATTACTCATAGATTGTTCCAAAGCTGATTCAAAAACATTTGTAATATCCTGTGTCCTTATATTGCTAAGTAGTGGGTCATAACCAATTATTTTGAAAAGAAATCACTTTTGCCCATTAAAAAAGCCCAATTATAATAATAATGTTTTTGATATTGCCTGTATTAACATTATAGCACAAAGACACTCCCAAATGCTGTTCTTTCTTATTATTATCTTTTATATCCAATGCCAAATTAATACTTAGAATTGGGCCACATTTGTTGTTTCTCAAATTATTTGCTTTTTCAAAGGTTTTATCAGTCTTCTTAACTAAGTCACATTAAAAATCATCTCCTGAAGTGAGTCTATAAACTCTCACTGCCTGTTTTGTTAACACAATTAACTCAGGATTCAGCTTGTGGCATGTATATAAGAATTTGTATTTTTTTTTCAAATAATTTTTATTTTATTTCACAAATAACAAAGCATACAAAAAAAGGAAAACATTGTGATTGAGTAGCAGAGCATTATATGCAAGTGTGAACAAGAGAACAAACAACAAAGAAATAAAAAGAAATAAGCTACCTATATCTAAGAGCTAATTGAACTATATACAATATTTACAAACAAATGTGCTACCAGACAAATAAAATCCATTGGAAAGAAAAATGCAAAGTTATGAGGGATGTCAGTGGATCTCCGAGTATGACAAGGGGGAGGGACCTCTACGGAGGACAAGATGATAAGCTACAAGATGAATTACTCACAAAGAGTTAGATCAAGTAAACATTTCCATAATTTTTCAAAGTAGGCTTTGTTCTTTGGACCATTTATGATAAACTTTTGGGCAGAGATATATTTCATTGCCATCTCCTTAAAACCCTTCCAAGAAAGTTTAGTGTGATCCATCCAGTTTTTTTGTGATGTATAATTTGATAAGAGAACAGAGAGTGATTAGTATATGGTGTTCTAACTTAGGTAGCTTAGTGATGGGGATATGGAGAATGGCTTCCCAGGAAAGGGTAGATTTGTGATAGCCCATTTTCTCAAGGTGTATTTTTAAAGAACACCAAAGTTTATGAATATGATTGCAGGACCACAGAATATGAAGGAGGTCAGCTCTCGAAAAGGAACAAGAAGTACAAGAAGGAGATATTTTGGGGTCAAAAAGATTAAGCACTGAGGGCGTGCAATAAGAGTTATTATTGATCATCAGTTGTGTGTAGATGAGTTTTTTGAAAGGGGAAAGTTCTGTGGTAATTTTTATAGCAGAAAGCTTTTGATCCTCCGTAATAAGGGTTCCTTGATTGTCCCAGTAAAAAGAGAAAAGGCAGTCTGAGTTATGTAGTATAGAGTTCAATAAGCTGTATGATCTTGATAGCATTTTCTCTGGACTCGAGACAGTAGAAATAATTTCACAAAGCTTGTTGATTTCCTGAGAATTGGCAGAAAAATTAGCAAATTGTGATGAAATTGGCTCTCTTAATTGCCGGAGAATGACTGTGTATTTGTTGTTGGTTTTAAGAATTAGTCGTAACTCAGAAAGTGTTTTTGCTTTGTATTTAAAAATATCCCATACCTTGATATCTTTAATAAGAGGAAAATCAGTGAGGTTAACCATTTTATTATTGATCTTGATGTTTGGATTAAGATGAAGGGGCTGGAGAAGAGGTAGAGTATTTTCGAGGTTAATGTCCTTTATCAGTTTTTGGAATAGTCTCATCTTATGTTTTAGGGTACTAGATAATTTGGAATTGTTAATGGCAGTAGGGGATAAAAAAGGGAGAGCTTTCGGGTTAATTTTGTTAGTAACAATGTAGTGGTGCCATATTTTCATCCAGGATGAGGACAACATATGAGCTTTGCAGTTGAGATTTGAAATAGTCAAGATTCTATTAGATCAGATAATTATGTAGTAGAGTTGGAAATTTGGAAGGCATAGCCCACTTTTCGCCTTAGGGTAAGCTAGCTTGGAGTAAGAAATCCTAACTGCTTTGGGGAACCAAATGAATTTGGCTAATTCTTTATTAATTTTGGAGAATAGATTATTGGAAACAATCAGATTTGATGTGTTAAACTGGTAGAGGAGTCTGGGCAAAACATTCATTTTCACTATAGCGACCTTGGATAAAAATGGCAGATTCATGAGTTTCAATCTGCAGAGGTCTTGACGTATTTTAGACCAAGTTCTAAGTAAATTATTTTGAAGCATGGCTTGATTGTGCTCGAAGTGTATTCCGAGGTATTTAAGGTGGTAAGTTGTTTGAAAGGGAGAGTCCGGAAAGAAGTTAGATTTATGAGCATCAGGATTAATTGGAAAAATGTGTGATTTCTTATGATTGATCTGATAATCTGATGCCTTAGAGAAGTTATTGATAGCGTTTATGATTTTACACAGGTCTGTATTGGGATATTGGAAATAAAGATTAAGGTCGTCAGCAAAAGCAGAGAGCATTGTATCAGTATTTAAGACTTTGGAAATTGAGTGATAGGTATTTTGGGCAATAAATAGGAAAAAGGGCTCAATGAAAATATTAAAGAGAAAGGGGGAAAGTGGACATCCTTGTCTTGTTCCATTCGTAATCATAATTGGGCTGGAATTTTTTTTGTTTACATGTAAGTAAGTATAAGATTTTGTATATAGTAGTCTAATCATATCGGAGAAAGCTTTAGGTTTACTAAAATGGGATAAGGTTGAGAACAAAAAGTCCCAGTTTACTCTGTCAAATGCTTTGGAAGCATCTTACGTTAAGGCATAAATCAGATTTTTATCTTTTTTTGTAAACTGTATTAGGGAATCAAGAGTTAAAGTATTGTTCCAAGTGTGTCTGTGACACATAATACCTGCTTGGTCAGGGGATATTAAGGAAGGCATGATTTTTTTAAGTCTGTTGGCTAAGATAGCGGAGAATATTTTTATATCAACGTTTATTAATGAAATAGGTCTGTAGTTGTGGGGATCAGCTCTGTCTTGCTTGTTTTTTAATATCAAGATTGTTTTTGAATTGTTCCAATGTAAGTCAGTAATCCCATTGTTTATAATGAAATTGAAGACCTTTAAAAGAATAGAGGAAATTCTTAGATTAAAGACTCTAAAGAAATTGGTGGTAAAGCCATCAGGGCCAGGGGATTTGCCTTGTTTGAGGTTATTAATAACATTTTGAATCTTTTGGAACTCCAGCAGTGCGGATAGCAAAGATCTTTGGTTGTCATTCAGGGAGGGAAAGTTGATAGAATTCAAAAATGTCTCCATGTGAGACTTAGAGGTGTTAGTTTCCTTCCTACCATAAACGTCTGAGTAGAGAGAATGGAACAATTGGATTATTTCAGTGTCTGATTTATACATTTTATTTTGGTAATGTAGGATAGAAATTCTGGGAGCACACTGATTGTTTTTTATTATTCTTGCAAGAGTTCTAGAGGGGGTTTGCGCCCATTCAGAGTAGGTTGCAATAAGTTTTTGTTCTTGCATGGAATAATTTTGTGTATGGAGTTCTAGTAACTCTTTTTGAGTAGTATTAATCAACTTGTCTATCTTCGTGTCTGGACCTACTCTCTGTTTCTTTTCTAATATAGATAAGTTTAAAATCAGATTAGTTTCTTTCTCTTTGTTAAGTTTTTTTAAAGAAAGAGGCCTTATTGATCAAAAAAACTCTCAGTTTGGCTTTGCAGGCCGCCCATTGAATATCAGGAGGAATTTGGGAGGTCTTAAGACTGATGTCTAAGTCTGCTAATATGACATTAATTTCTTTTATTATATCTTTGTTACACAATAAATTATTGTTTAGGGTCCAGTTAGCATATAAGGGAGCTGAAGGCGTGAACATAATTTTGAGGGAGATCCTTGCGTGATCTGAAAGGAATCTGGGTTCTGCACTGAAGTTAATCTTAAACTTTGACATGGGGTCAGAAATTAAAAAGAAGTCTAAACATGACCACGAATTATAGCATTTGGAATAGTATGTATAGATTTTTTCTTTGGTTGAGATGTCACTAAATGAGATAGGATCAATGAGGTTGAAGTCTGATATTAGTTCCCCAAGTGCTACAGAGGCTTGGAAGTTGTACGAGGTAGAGCTAATGGTGCGATCTAAGCAGGGATCTATTACTGCATTCCAATCACCACTTATTATGAACATGTAGTTTTGGAATGCGCAAAGAATATTGTAAATTTCCAATATAAAGAGTTGTTGTTGAGGGCATGGTCCATAGATATTTAGAAAGAGAACTGGTTTGGAGGAGCACGGGAGCAAAGATGTAAAATAGCACCATCTACCATTTTTGTCTGATTTAACATCATTAATTACTCCCTGAAATTCTTTCTTAATTATAATGGCCACGCCCTTTGAGTTGGAGCTATCCCCTGCAGCTATGATAGATCTAATCCATTTTCTGTTGGTTTCTTTCTCCCATCCTTCCTTGAGCATGTGTGTTTCCTGTAAAAAACATATATTATCCTGGGATTTAAAAACAAGGTGAAGTAACAACTTTTTCTTAGCTCTGTTTTGTAGACCCCTTATGTTTCAAGAATCAATAGACCAAATCATGTTCACTGAATCATGAAGGTTAAAGGGTACAGTATTTGATTGAATATTTTAATCAGATAGGGTGACAATAACATGTAAGGGAAGAAGATGGCAAGTAAAGTTGAGTAATCAGGAAGGGCGGAGATCCACCTCAATCTTTCAACTTCAAGATATTTACTAACAATAGTAAAGGTAGCACAGTACTCCTTCTGACTTAACCCGGTGCCTACCCACCTAGACCCAGAGGTGAAGAAGTACAATACCAAACAAATGGTTAGAACAACATTGCTACACATATGTACACAAAAATGCTCATCCAAAAATCAACCATCCTTGAGCACTACTACAATGCACTTATGAGCGTCCATAAAAGGATAGAGAGCAAGACAAGTGGGGAAAAATACAGAAAATCATAAAGTTGTTAGGAGGAGAGGCAGTAAACTAGTTGTTAGTTAAAGCTCTTTAATTATAATTCCCCAAGTATTATAACTAGGGGGGAGAGTAATATAGGTGGAAAATAATCATCTGGACATTTAAGGAAGAAACTAAGAGACGAAGTCCAGACACATATACTCGTGTAAGTAACCACGCTATATAAAGAGAAAAATATAGTGTTAGAGAAGTGAGTAGTGTAGAATTGTAAATATAAAAATAAAGAGAAGAGGGAGAGAGGAAGGAAGGGGATGATAAAGGAGAACAAGTAAGAGCAATATACACAAAATAGGTATTATGAATAGTCATCATGACTAAAAAAATATTGAGACACTAGTAGACAAGTAAATTTCATGACCTTTGTATCAGAAGGAGAGGGACAGTTTGAGTGACTATGTTTACATAAGTGACACCAGTGTATTCCATGTATGACAGATATAAAATTGGACTTAAATCAAGATATATCTCAAATACATAAACAATCCCACTAATTTCAACTATAATGAACAAAATCTTACAGCTAATGAGAGGAGAATGTATGTACTAAATTACAAGTAGTTTAAGGTGGAAGTGAGTAACAACAATCCGAGTAATGAAACAGTCAAACAGTCCACAAAAAACAGCTGTTGTAACAACTCCTGGTACAAGTAGGAACAGTGTTGATGAAAACATAGCACTGAGGCTCAACGACCAGGAGTAAGTTGTTGTTAGATGGCTGAATTAGCTGTTGCAAAGACACCAGATCTTGAAGATATGTGGACTGGGAAAAATGCTGATCAGGACAGAATAACAGGAATATCCAACCACAGTTGTATAATAATCTTGTAGGCTGGGATAATGATAGTATGTAGGTACATGACCGACAGTTTGCAAGTGGCTGCATTTAACATGAAAGAAGCGTAAAATGACTGAGGTGGCCCACACTGAGCAAGTTGTTGAAAATCTCCCTGAAGTGTTACCAGCACTCCACGGCTAAAAGAACCCATCAACTTAGAGGTAAAGCTTGCATAAAAAAAAATTGCTTTAAAAGCCTATGAGACCAAAAACGGCAATGCTTGTGATTCTATACATGCTCTGTGTATGAATAATTTGTGATCCTGAATAAGACATAAATTGCAGGATCTGTTGCAGAATGACGGCTGCTACATACACATACCCATCTATCTACTACTAAAGAATTTAACTGATTGTATTTCTTAACAACTGATTATTACATTAATCTATGTCCACACTCAATATACCATTACTTACAATTTACGGTCAAAGCAACGAAATATGTCACAACCTTGTTTAATTTGTATTTAAGTCTGTCACAACCTTGTATAAGAGCTTAGGTAAACTCTTATTATGTCCTAAACCTAAAGACACAAGCTCAGCCTTAGACAACTATTATCACTACTTATGTATACTAAAATGTAAATGTAACCAGGATGGAAATATTATAAATAATGTGGTAAAAAAAAAAAATATATATATATATATATATATATATATATATATATTATAGATGACCTATGTATGAGAATATTGGAGTTTGTAACCCCAGCTCTCCACTTAGGAAAAGTAACTGACCCAGTTGAGCTTACCCAGTCAGCAAAGGCAAATGGCTAAAAAATTGACCAAAACCAGAAAACTTCACTATTTATCATAGCAAATAAGGAAAACCATTAATTAAGTATATCAAAGGCTATTCTGTATTATGATTGTGAATGAATCATTGTTGCTAAATAGAGTAGACTTTTTCAAATACTAACTAAACTTAAATTACCCCCCAAAAAAATCTTTAGTGAAACCTCTGTAAGATATAAACAGCAAGGTGATAATAACCAAAATGACCAAAGGGTTAACTAATAGGTATTATATAGATTGAGAAAATTACTTATATTTCATGTTTTTAAGGCAACTTTTCTCTAAATTAGCAATAGTTCTCCCTTAACAGCGTTTGTATTCCATTAGATGTCTGCTTCAAGATTTACCGTTCAGTAGTAATCCAAGATGTTCCCAAACTTGGTTGAGCAATAAGCATGCAGTTACTTGTTGAATTTGGACTTCACTCTCCATGCAAAGATGTTACCAGCTGGAGGAAAATGCTTAATGCGAACAGAATCCATAACAGCTTACACGGGAAAATAAACTTGAGAGAGAGACACAAAACTGGTTCGTAGCACTGCTAGCGCTTTGAGCAGAGGGAGAGCTTCTATGAGTGAACACCTGGAAGTCGCGTGGCAAGATGAAACCCCCAGGAAACAAACTCAGGTCAGAAAGGTTCCTGGCTTTATGGGAAGTAGCTGTAAACCAAACATCATCGGAACAAAATTAACTATGAATGAAAGTCGAGTTAGCCACTGGAAAAGTGAGCGGAAATAACTCTGAGTTATCCGGTGAGTAAAAAGACCATACAAAGGTCTTGGTTGCTGAAGCTTATAAATACTTAGTGGTTTACAACTCGGGAGCCTTGTTAAAAGATTTAAGGAAAGCATCTTTTGCCTCAATAGGAGAGCTGGCTGTGTATCTAGTACCATTGTTAAAGAAAATTAAAGTGTTCAGAAAGCGCATTTGGAATCTGATATCTTTTTTAATTAGGTCAGCACAGTACGGAGCCAATTTTTGTCTGCTTTCTTTAATGGAAAGGGTTAAGTCTTGTGAAAAGGATATTTTATGGTTGTTCCATGTGAAGGATTTGTGTTTTTTGGTCGCATTTAATATTTTTTGAGCATCCTGGAAGTTAAGTAGTCTTGTGTAGACTTGACGGGGTGCTAAGGAATCTTGACGCTTGTGCATGGCACGGTGAGCTCTCTCAATCATGATGACAGTAGGACAGCCATCCAAACGCAAAAGTGACTCAAAAATCTGTTTAGTTGTATTCAGCAGGACTTGATTTTCAAAATTCTCAGGGAGCCCTCTGATTAAAATGTTGTTGCGTCGACTTCTTGCCTCGAGGTCCATTAATTTTAGTTGAAGGTCAGTTAGAGATGTTTTGTTGCGGAGCTCTTCAAACAAAGACTGAATTTGAGATTCTTTAGATTGGGTTTTGTGTTCCAGGGTATTCACTCTGTCAATGATTTGATTAATAGAATTTCCCAGGTTAGTAATTTGTTCCGAAAAACTTTGTATGGCAGAATGAATGGGTTGAAGGGCCTGTTTCAGTTCGTCCATGTGGAAATTAGAATCAACCTTGGTTTTGGCACGGGATTTAGTAGACTCTGGAGTTTGCTTATTGATTTTCTGTCTTTTGGAGACTACCTCTTTTTCCGGAGAGAAGATTGCTGAAAGCTTTGCTTTTGTAGTTTGTGTCTCCATAGTGTCAAGCTCATTTGCCATGCTTATCTGCTTAGCCATGAAATATTGAGAGTACAGAGGATTAAATCAGGCCCTTAGAATGCATGTGGCTGGAGCACTAGGAAAAAATGTAAAATTTATAAGATAGTTTGGATCCTGAAAGTACTGAATAGTCCAGAATCCTGAAATGAAGATAGTAAAGCAGTTCTTCCTTACTTAAAATCGAGACCACAGAATCTTAAAAGCATGAATATTCCTTAGAAGATGTAATTGAGGTGGGGAGCTCTGTGCAGAGGGTGCACACTAGATGACTACCATTTTGAAATCCCAAGCATTTGTAAAAGAAGGTTTATTCTAAAAGTATGAATCAAATCTTCAATGTTACTTTTTTACTTAACATAACATATCTAAAAAATCATCTGAATCAAAAACTTTTATAAGTGAAATGTAAAAACTCCATGGTGGAAATTATATACTAAAAAAAATCTTCAGACTCTTACTTACTACAAGACAACACAAAAACACATCAATCTATGTAGTACAGGTACATTAATAAATAAATGTTTTCTATGAAGGTTAAGATTGTCAAGCAACAGCCCGCTTCATGGTCTTAAAACTTAAATAAATGTTAACTACTTTGGAAAAGATACGAGATCCTGGATTTATTTTATATTATCAAGTAAGAGTACTTCACTGAATTTTTTTCTCCAGCTAGGCACCAGGATACCCTATCCTTAGATTACATTGATCATACATTGTGGGAATCAATGGCTTCTTTTCTTAAAGATAGTTCCTCTTATTCTATTTTCCAAACAGAACTAAAAGCACATTGCAAAACTCTAGGAAAATGCAACTGCTCTTTCCCTCTGTGATCATATAACTTAACCTTTTCTTACCCAGGATCACTCTATATAACTTGTCAGAATCAACTTTTCTTTGAGATTCTTTCAACATGCCAGCTATGAAATCCACTCTGTATATAATGCATTTAAATATGGCATTTTGTTTTCTTTGTTTAGAACATCATGTGTCTATTGGGTTTCCCCAACTGGCTGACACTGAAATAAGTCCAATAGGATTAGTGTTCTACCCTGATTAACAAATTCAGAGTAAAAAGGAAATACATTAGACTCTATATGTGTGTAGTGCATATGTGCGTGTATTTATCTATATCTGTGTGTATGCATTTTATATATATATATATATATATATATATATATATATATATATATATATATATATATATATATATATATATATATATATATATATATATATATATATATATATACACACACACACACATATGTATGTATATATATATTTATATATATATATATATATATATATATATATATATATATATATATATATATATATAGATGGATTGTTAGAAATACATACAGATATAGACACACATATTGCTTAGGGCTAATATGTATACCACTTTGATGCAAGTCAACTACATTACATTACATTTCAGATATACTTTCTTCATTCATCTTGACCTTCCTGCCACCAAATGGTATACTATTCAGTACCATATTTCAAGTTTCATTCATTATTTTGGCAATCCTATTTATTAATTTATAATAAAATTCCACTTGTCCCTGCATCCTCCCTCCTTCCCAGACATAAAACTGTACCATGTTGCAATGCAATCAGTATTTACTGTTATCATACTGCATGAACTGTATCCACTGTAGACTATATGCCTGTCACCTCATATCATCCTCAAATAATAAAATATTTCATAAACTTGTCTACATA
This sequence comes from Protopterus annectens, assembly GCF_019279795.1. Lineage (NCBI taxonomy): Eukaryota > Metazoa > Chordata > Ceratodontiformes > Protopteridae > Protopterus > Protopterus annectens. The sequence continues at coordinate 1,280,546,639 of NC_056733.1, forward strand.
ATAAATGTAGGGCAAGTATGTCCAGTGCTGCTGTCCTACAACACAACATGCCAAATATAGGCACACTCATTAATCACCCTGTAAAACACTTAGCTAATAAACCAAATATAGGCACCGCACACTCATTGACCCCTCCCTGTAAAACACTAACCTAATATACCAAATATAGGCACACTCATTGACCCCTCCCAGTAAAACACATAGCTAATATACCAAATATAGGCACACTCATTGACGCCTCCCGGTAAAACACATAGCTAATATACCAAATATAGGCACACTCATTGACCATCCTTTCAAACAGTTTGCTAATAAACCAAATATAGGCACACTTCTTGACCCCTCCCTGTAAAACATTAATCTAATATACCAAATCTAGGCACACTCATTGACCTTTCCCTGTAAAACACTTAGCTAATATACCAAATATAGGTACACTCATTGACCCCTCCCTGTAAAACACTAAGCTAATATACCAAATATAGGAACACTCATTGACCCCTCCCTGTAAAACACTTAGCTAATATACCAAATATAGGCATACTCATTGACCCCTCTCTGTAAAACACTTAGCTAAAATACCACATATAGGCACACTCATTAACACCCCCCCCTGTAAAACACTTGGTTAATATAATTAGCATCTTAAAATACATTTTTCTCACTCAACCGCCCTTACCACAAAGGCAGCATTTTATACCACTCAGTCTTTAAAGAAGTGGGGGAAAGATGGTTCTTCTGAGATGACTGTTGACCCAAAAACATACTGCCTAATTAAAAAGAAAAATGGGTGTGAGGGCTTCAAAGAGCCTTGCACCAAGGCTAATGATAATAACTTCCTAATCCCATCTACAAACAAGTTCTTAGCCGCAACCCACTTTCATTTCTGTCATTTGTTAACTCTCACTACCAGCCGACCACCGCCCCTTACTTGAGGCAGGTGTTTAGTGACAAAAAAAAAACCATCTGCCCAAAGCATAGGCAAACATTCATAGATTACAACACCTACCCAGAGCAAATGCTCTTTAATTTTACAGTTTCCAGATAATTCAGCTTAATTGTATTGTCCTCCTATTCTAGCAGTATTCCTCCATTCTGATATAGCCCATAACAAATAATATTTTCAAAGCTTATTTTTGCATAAACTTTGAAAACTATTCAGTTGCTTAGATATTGCATGGCCTAGTCACATTTTTTTCATCTGCGAGGCCACAATTTCAGACAATACATCACTTTTATTCAGAATTTAGCAGACATGTACAGGAACTCTCTCAGGTCATAAGATAGAATAAATGTGATATGTCTTCTTTTCTATAGTAATTGAAGGACACCCTCACTAGAAACATTAGTGTTACCCCAATATTTAGTGTGGAACTTACAGGGACATCCTGTTCCTAACTGAAACTTACTACTGTCTTTCATGATGAGTACCAAAGATCACATGTTCTGCACCTGCTTGCAATGTGAAATCTAATTTACGTACATCTATCTGCAAAAATGATAAAAGTAGAGCCATCTCCTTTTCCATGGCACTATTGTCTATCTGTTTTTGCTGTGCCCTCCCCATTTTGCAGCTAGGTATATGAATGAGACATTATGCAGCTTCAGCGTAGCATAATGGAAAAAAGCAAAGACAAATTAAACTGCCCTTTTCTACAAGATAAGATAATAGCTACCTGTATATAAAATAGAAAATGCTCAGAGTTAACAACAATACAGTTTAGAGTACAGAGCTTGCATGATCCCATTAGTTTTATATTTTAGAGAAAAAAATGAGTGGTATATTTATTTTACAACTCAGAATAGGCGGTAGCAAACATAGTACCTTTTGATTCATTCAATCCTGAATAACAGGAGGCTAATTAATCCCCTTGCTTCCCATGGTCTTGTAAGCCAGGAAACCACTTGCTTCATGAGAGCTTTTTTTTCAAAAATTCTTTACTGAAAGTACTAAAAGAAATGGTACAAAATACAAAAAAATTTAAAATATTTAAGTTCTTCAGCAGACAATGAGCTATACACTGATGTTGCCATGAAAGGTCTGCTTTCAGAAGCAAATTTTATATTGTAGATAAACGAAAGAAACATTGTATATGCCAAAAATTACTACTGTTATGGTTAAATAAATGGTTGTATCTCTTTAAATGTGTAAAGTAGATTCAAGATATCAGTGGGAGAATTGTTCACCTGTATGAGAGTTTCCAGTGAGATATTAAAAGAGAGGGTAGCATACTGTTTTGTGATAATGCACAATCTATGAAAATTATGCATATAAGTATTTCAAAACATTTTAGAACAATCTGCAAAACCATTTCTGTTAGATGGCAACTATCAGAGGCAACATTATCTGCCTTAATGTTTTGTATAAGACAGCACCATCTGTTCAACTATAGGCCACACAGCTTTTACAAATTAATGAAGTTATAAAAATATAGCGAATAATCATAACTGCTTTGCTAAAAATATAATTTATATCCCAGAATGTCTGTGCATACTGCACTATGTTTTAATGTTACTTTTTTTAATAACACACAGTGATTGCATACACTATCCCTAACATGACAGTATCACACTCCATTTTTGCTTTATTAGTTCAAACATGGGTAATATCTCACATTGTTTCTAACTTTTTGCAAACACTTCTTTTTATCTACATTTCTGTATATCCTGTGCTAGCTGTTTCATTCTGTATGCTTAGCAAACCATGCTACCTTATATATGCCACTTTGCTGTCTTTGTTTTCAGTGTGCATCTGTACCAGGACTTCAGAAATTAGGCTCTGAAAACACTGATGAGTATACTTCTTTAGGAAAATGGAGAAGTCTTTTGAAAGATATGTATACTCATGCAGCATATACAGGAAGTCTGCTTTACTGATGAATCCATTCTTGTAGGAATTGAATCTTTCATGCAAGTTCTGGGTACTGTATTTGTTAAGGAATTTATCATGTGAGCTCCTGAATTCTTTGCATTCAGAACATCAGATATCAACTGGTGAACCCTCCCCGATGACGTGGCTTAACACAAAGAATCATGTTTTCTATGACTAGCACATGTTTTCTGGAGGCAGAAGGAGCTTTTAGAAACAAATGATCACAACCTACGTATCAGAATAAGAATTTACTGGTAGGGAGTGTACAGTGGTCATGAAAACTGGCTTCCAAACATAAGTTCAGCCCTTTTCCTTCCTACATGTTCAAATCTAGCAAGTTTTATGGTAGGTAATGGTACTCTCTAGTAGAACAAATGACATATACTGGTACTTAATGGAAAGATTAAGCAAAATCAAACATTTAGGCATTTTTTAAGCAGGATGTGTAGTGCTTGTTAATTACTTCATGTCGCATAGGGCTCAAATAAATGGTGGTTACTTTTAGGTGGTGTGTCATGTTTATTATACAAACAGCAGTTACAGTTCTAGCCCTGATACAGCCTTAGAAGCTGCAGTTGATTTGTGCATGATTTTATTAAATGTTTAGCGTCTCCTAAACTCCCACACTTTATAGCAAGTGTGCTTGAACCTGGGATAAGATCAGAATCAGATAGCTTTGCTAAACGACTTCTGCATTCAGCTGCTGTACTACTTTCTGTATTCTCTTAGCACAGCCTTGTCAGTTATCCTGATTAATATCAATGTATGAGTTTTACTGTATCACACTTCACCCCATATCTCCATGCTTTACTGTCCTTCTATGAATCCTCAAAGTACCTTCCAACCAGTAACTTCTGTTATCTAATTTTTAAGACCTCAGGATATTGATAGAATATAACTACATAGGTTTGACTGATTGGACTTCTTAAAAAAAATAAAAAAAATAAAAAATAGCCACAGTTTTGTTTTCATATGTTTTAGAATCCATGCATGGCAGCTAGTCCTCTTAACAGTTATCTAAGAAAGTTGTGCCATTAATTGAATTTGGGGCTATACTTCTCAGAAAATACATGGAATGTGCTGTACTGTCAATAATGCTTATACACTCCACTTCTACATATCAACTTGCACAACTCATTATTATTCATTGAGTTACACAGAGTCGATTCATCGTAATTCAGACTCAGTTTGGCTATTCATAATTCATCTAATGGTTTGAACAAGCTAATAGAGCTCATGTAGAAAGCAAGGTCTTCCAATTACTTGTAGAAAGCAAATAAGAGGTAACATTTCTCTTCATACTTGACCATAGAGTTTTGATATAACTTTTTGCAAATATTTCATCATTACATGTTGTATTGATGTGTTTACATTCTAACAACTCAGAGAAAGAACAAGATCATTTTCTTTATGTATCTATAGTCTTTCTCTGAGCTGGAACAACCTCAAAGTGGGAATAATAACATTTAGATTTGGGTGGATCTAAGGATAAGCTCTTATTTGACTTTGAGATAGATTGATAGAGGGATAGATATATAGATAGATGGATATATATCAGTTATTTTTCAGAGTTTCATATATGTGACTTTCAGAAGTTCAAATGCAAGTATTCAAAATATCTGTTATTCTTTTAAAGTAAATATTAGTTTATATTTTGCAAGATGATTATCAGTTTATTCATGCACAAATATTTACATATCAATTTTTCAGTGCAGTATTAGATAGTTTGAAAGACCAAAAAACTTTAATAGCTTGTAATGTCATAAATATGCAGAATAATATTGAGATTGTCTGATCAATGGAGGAGTGATTTTCTACCCTACCACCAACTACCACCCACCCCCTCCTACTCTACATTTAAACTATCCTAACTCCACTCCTATACTTCACAACCTATCTCTGTATCAAAGCAATCAAAACATAATCATATAACATTTGCCCTACAATTAATATCTCTGACTCATTTTATTAAAGTGCTACAACCCAGCATGTCCTTTTAAAAGTTATACTGCTATAAGTATGACTACATTTGCCCAGTAACATTTTATAATGCAAACCATCTTTAGAAAAATCTAACTAATATGTCATACAAAATTACACTGACTCAAAACATACTAGTGTACCTCCTCAGCATAATAGCAGTCTTTGCCAATTACCATACCTTCCCATTAAATATAATTAATCCTCCCACAAACCCACACTCAGTACACCAACAGTTACCAAGTCTATTAATCACCACAACACCTACACTATACCAGCAAATCTTCTTACATATTTAATGTTGCAGGTATCTGAAATCTAACTATGCTACTATACAAAATCCAATAAATCTAAAGCACAAATGCATTCAGCTACATGCTCTCTTTCATAAAATTTCCACTCAAACCCTGGCCCCACACTACAGCAAAAAAAAAAAAACACACTAATACTGCATTATTAAATGCACCATCTCTCTTCATTTCCCATCCTCTAATTCCAGCTTTCTCCGACTAAAAAAATCAATCTTAGAAGCATATGCAATAAAATCCAGAACATACCTGCTTGTATTGCCCAGACATAATCATACCTATAGAAATCTAATTGAAAAAGATATAAATGACAATGAAATTACCACATCTGGTTTCAGTATAATTAGGCTTAACAGGACAAATAAATAGGCAGGTGGAATTGCCATTATCTACAAGAATTCCTTAAACATAGCCTCATGTGCACAGGAGGTATCACAGTTTAAGAATGCAGAATTACTTACCTTACATCACATCTCAAAATCAATAATAGGAAAATATTTTGTTTAGCAGTTTTATATATGTATATATATATATATATATATACATATATATATATATATATATATATATATATATACATATATATATATATATATATATATATATATATATATATATGTATATATATATCCCACAAGACAAAAGCATTACCCCTGTGGAAAATATCCTATACTGGATATCACACCATATGCAACATGAACAGTAATATTAGGAGACCTAAATATAAACTGGCAGTTTATTATTAGCAGCACACCATCTGATTCCATAAACCTATGTGGCTTTACAAAGTTAATTGCATCAGACCCAGCAAAATTAGGACAACTGGTAGCCTACCAGACAGCATAAATGACCATCGACCTACTTATGCTCTCAGAAGTTGCAATATACAGCATAAACATATAACTTATGATCGAGTTCATAACACAAAAAACTTTGACAAACATACATTTATCAAATCTGTAACAAAATATAACTGAAAATACTAAAGTCTATGCCCTTAGACTCTGTTGTCACATACTAAAATGAGATATTCCTAAACATTCTCAATAACCTTCCCCCAGTACATGCCAAAAGGGTCAAATCCAATCATGCATCATGGCTAACAATGGATGCTAAAAAGTTAGTGCTACAGTGTGACAAAGGCTGGAAAGAGTGGCTCAAAAATAGAATACAAAATACATTTCAACTTTTCAGGCAAATAAGGAATAGGATAAAATACCAAATAAAACATGATAAGCAAAACTATTATAACATTCTCCAAGATGAACATCAAAACAATCCAAAACTCTTCTGGACCTACATAAAGAAATGTTTATATCCAGACCATCACCCCTCCCTACATCTAACAATACCACTGATTCAATTCCAGCACAGTTTGACAACTATTTTACACAGACTATATTGTCCCTCACAAACATTAATACTTCCACTACTCTCCCAATATCTGCAGCCTCTGCTAAATAGCCTCAGCTATTTGACTTCAGCCAGGTATCTACCTCCACCATTAAGAACTCCTACATAAGCTGAAACCAACCACCCTAGCTGTTGACCAACTCATGTTAGGCTGCATAAAAATGCAGATAGAATTGCTTTTATCATCTCTATATTGATAAATAGATCTATAGCTGAAAAATATTCTCTTTCCATTTTGAAAAATCCTTCATTATACCTTTACAGAAAGGTGACACATCTACAGAGTTAAATAATGAAGGCCCATATACAGTCATCTCCCCCTATTAAAAATACTTGAAAAATGTATTCATCATCAGCTTCTACAACACCTAAGTTTAAATAATCTGCTGTCTGAAACATAGCATGGTTTCAAACCCCCCACAGCACAACCACCACTTCACTATCACTACAAACCAGCATAGGAACAATGGTAACCTATTGATCTTTTGACCCTGTATCCAATCAAAATTTACTCACTGAACTCTTTTCTCACTTCTTTAATATGTATCACTCATAATATCCAGACTCCCAAAAATCACTGAAATTTATTTTTCTTCAACTGAATCCTGGCTGGAAAATTCAAACCTAATACTTAATCCCATTAAAAAAAGACTGATGCTCTACACCCAAAAACATTATCTCAATGAAAAACAATCTTTCTTGGCTAGATCTGCAAATAATGCTACAATTGTGGTAATACCACATATGAAATTACTGGGCATTGTGATAGATGACAATCTTAAACTTGATCAACATATTTTAAAAAGACCCATCAGAAACATGACTCCCTTTACAAGGCAAAAGCAATACATTGTCCTTATTCATCCAGCAAGATAAACCCCAGCCTTATCCAATTTGCTTCAAACCCTCTTATATGCGTTACCTATCCTTAAAATCCTAAGCTCTACACTAAAATCCAAAATGGCCTCCTGTTAAAACAAATTAGGTAAATTTGCTACCAACAACGCACACCAAATTTGCGATTGCCAAGCCTTAAAACAACTAAACTGGCTAGAGCTTAACAACAATGTAACAAATTCTCAGTTAGTTATGACATTCAAACTGATATAATATCCTAAAAATACCCCGCATTAAAAAAAACATATTATTGCTCTACACTCAAGCTAGGGAACTCTGTTATGGTGATAATTCTGCTAAGCAGTACTAAAGGAAATACTTCATTTGGGGGACATATACTCATTTTAGCTCTCCAAACTATGGAATTTAAGTAAAAAAACAAAACAAAACTCCTAACTATAAACTCCAACTCAAACAATACCTTTCCCAATCCGAGTCATGCTCAAGTTATCACCAGGTTAGATCTCTAGTGGAACCACATATTTTTTATTGCTTATAACTAACATATTGCTTTTTTCTACTTGAATCACTACACCCCTAACAACTCTCCCTCCTGTACTTTAATCAGTACATCCCCCTTCACCTGTCTCTTAAACAACACTTCTCATCTTTCTCTTTTTCTAACTGCCTCCATCCACCACATTACTCCTCTCATACATCCCCTGTATGCCTAAGTTAAAACCTTTTAGATACACCAATTTGGAACAGGCAGCATAAGTAGAAGTAATCCTATGTCATACTCCCTCAGTCATATGCTATTACTAGCATCCTCCAATGCAAACAGAACTAGTCCTATACCTGCCTCCCTCCGTTATATGCTATTACCATTATATTCCTATACAAACAGAACTAATACACACCTACTTGCTCAGTCATATGCTGTTACCATTATACTCATATACTAACAGAATGTATCCTATACCTGTTCCCTCTGTTATATGCTATTACCATTATACTCCTGTACATACTGAACCAATTATATACCTGCTCTCTACATTATATGCTGTTACCATTATACCTCTATACAAACAGAACTAATCCTACACCTACTTCCTCAGTCATATGCTGTTACCATTATACTCCTACACAAACAGAACCAAACCTATACCATGCTTCCTCAGTCATATGCTTTTACCTTTATACCCCTGTAAAACAGAACGTATCCTATACCATGCTACCTCAGTCACATGCTATTAGCACTATATTTCTATACAAACAGAACTAATTGTATACCATGCTTCCTCAGAAATATAATTTATTTATTTATTTATTTCCAGTTTGATGATCGGGGAAGTCCACTGGGCTCTGGGAGCTCATTTTCAGTGGAGGCCCAGGGAGAAAAGCTCCACAGTACAAAATACAATTGAAGATATATGCATAGTAAAAACAGTTACAAATAAACAATACAAATCAGAATGAAGAACTAATATGTACAAAATTTACATAGAAAAAAAATGTTATCTGGATTTTAAGTACAAATACATTTCAGAGAGAGAGAGAAAATTATTTACAACATATTCATAGAAAAAAGTATCACGTGGGCTAGCAGTCACTGAGGAAGAACCATGCATTTAGAAAGCCAAGATGTACCAGAGGTAAGAGAGTTAGGTTGGGAGAATGCAGTTACATTTCCATTTAGAAGAGAGGTAGGAGTGAAGCTGAATTTTAAAGTTGTCAGCATTCTGTATGTATAGGGGTAGGATGTTAGTGAGTGTGGGGCATTTGGTTGGGTTGAAAATTAGCCTGTGAGCTGTTGTAGGTTGGAGGTAGTCCAGATAATTAGGAAGTTCTAACCAATGTAGTGAACAGAGGGCAATACAATGATGGGAGGAGTATTTGGCTTTGGTGACGAATTTTGAGATTTTGTTGTAACAATTTACAAGTTTAGAAGAGATGGAGGAAGATAAGTTGGTCAGTAAGGGAGCACCATACATTAGGGAGGGAAGGAGATATGTAGCGGCGAGTGTTAATCTAGTAGAAGGAGAGAGGAAGTGATTGTTTCTGTATAGCATACCGAGGTTTTGATGGGTCTTTTTTATATTTTGCTGTATGTGAGTATCGAACTTTAGGTGTTCATCTATAGTTACAATGAGAAGTTTGGTGAAGGAAATGACTTCAATAGGAGAGCTGTTTTGGCTTTAGATTTGGAAGGAGCTTTTGTCATAAGGGAAGGATTTTGAGGGTGGAAATAGTAATATTTTGGATTTGCTAGCATTAAGAGAAAGGTGGTTTTGGAGCATCCAGATCTCAGTGGTTGAGAAGGCGGACTGGGTCTTAGTTAATAGTTCAGTGAGGTTAGTAGCAGAGCAGACTAGAGTTGAGTTGTCTGTGTATTGTATAACTTTAGCATTAGGGATAGCAGAGTGAAAATTATTGATACAGATAATGAACAGCATTGGACCAAGAATGGATCCCTGGAGTACACCTGTAGGGGTGAGTAGAAAGGGTGAGTTGCCTTTTCTCCATTTCACAGCCAGAGATCTGTCAGGCAGGTAACTTGAGAACCAGGATAGGGTGTTTTATGAGAGATTTAAGTTTGAACGATGGGTATGGGAAACAGTATCAAATGCTTTGGAGAGATCTAGCAGAACTATTGAGACTTTTTTCCCAGAGTCACAGGCTTGATTGGCTGTGTCTAGAAAGAGAGTAGAGCTGTTGCTGTGCTTTTGCCAGGTTAGAAACCATGTTGGGTTGGAGTAAGAAGATAGTTTTGAATTAGAAAAGGCATAAGTTGAAGATGAATGCATTTTTTCTAGCTATGGGGTGGAAGTTTGTGATATTAGTATTTTTCCCTCCTTTATGGAGAGATAGAATAAAGGCAGTACACCAGAATTTGGGGGCGTAGGATTCCTGTATGGATCTTTTGATTAATATACCAATGGGAAGTGCAATCCCATCAGCAGCTGACTTAAGGAAGAAAGAGGGTATGTTATCAGGGGCACTGGAGCAGGGTTTTAGTTTGGAGAGAAGTCTTTTTATGTAGTTGGTGGAGACGGGTTTGAGCTCAAACATGGGGGGAGAGTTAGGGGGTGAGGGGGCATGATTTTATGGGGGAGAATGTAGAGGGGAGAGGTTATCGTTAGGAAAAGTCTTTGTTAGTTCTTATATTGAGTTGATAAAGAAAGAGTTGAATAAAGTGGCTATTTCTAGATCAGATTTACTAGGGTCTGGGCAGGGGTTGTTGTTAGTGCCTGGGTTGAGAAGTGAGTTTATTAAGTTCCAGAACTGTCTGGGATTTTTAGTGTGGTTGGACTGGAGTTCGATATAATAGGATTTTTTGTCTCTGATGTTATTTTTTTGCAAGGTTACAAAACTGTGGGCAGGATTCATGAAGGCTTGCACGGAGTGTAAGAGATGTGCAACACTCCATGCATGCCTCGCGATCCAGGAACAGCCCTAAACTCCGTGTAAGAGACCAGCTAAAACGTCTCTTACACGGACTGGGCGTGGACATACTAAATACCTCACTTCCATCCGAAAGGTATGCAAATGAGGTATATTAGCGATCCACGAAGCAGAAACCAGTCCGTGTAAGATATGTTTTAGCTGCAGAAATGTACTCAGTTGACAACTGAGTACGTTTCTGCAAATTCCACAACGGAGCCATGTCAGCAACAAAAAAAGGGTGCATATGACTCAGGCAGCATGCCAATGGCCAAATATGTGGCCATTGGCAATATAACCCGATGCCAAAATAATAAAAATATAATTTTTTTTTTGGCGATCGCCGATGTTTAAACGCAGCGCAGCCCTGCGCAAATGGGCTGCGCTGCATAAAACATGAAAATGAAGGTTATAAACCCACAAATGTGGGTTTCATGCAATACATGGAATGACAATGCAGGGACCAGCAGACCAAAAACAACATGGCCACCGTGTAGTGGTTGCTAAGGGGGAAGCTGAGTCTAAGACATGTAACTAAGCATTAGTAGGCAATCTCATGTAAATGAGGGTTCTGATACTGAATCTCACAGTCACATAGTAAATGAGCACAGTCTGAGTAGTGTAAGAGATACATAAGGGGGATGAATAGAGTAGGAGATAGGTGACATCACAGGGGGGAATAGTAGAAAGAAATGCAGTTCATTGGAGGCCAGTGTAACATGACAGATGACAGGCACAGATCATGGAAAGAGGTGTGCCACTAGATAAGTCATGGAAAGTCAAGAAATGGAAGGTGTACACTGTTACTTACACCAAAGTTTCTTGCTGGGCGTGCATGCGCACGTGTGCACACCATGAAGCACGAGTAGGACAGTGTGCACGCGTGTAAGGCAGTCTGAGCATGTGGGAGCGTGTTGGGAGATGTTTAACACTGTTTGCACTGGTGTGCGCGCGTGTAGGGCAGGCTGAGTATGTTGGAGGCTGTTGGCAGACGTGTAACAGTGTTTGCACAGGTGTACGCGCGTTTTAACCCGAATAAGTAGATTCTGAACCATGTAAGCAAGTGTGCCCGCGTGTAAGCCACTGTGAGCGTGTTTCTGATAGTATGCACGTTGCTCCCCCCTGAGGAAACAGAGAGGAAAACGAAAGCAACAAAATTAATAGGAAGCTAGCAGGGATAACTGCTGAAGCTAGCAGGTGAAAACAATTAGAAGCAGGCAATTACACAGGCAGAATAGTAGCCCAGCCCAGCACTTAAAACTCTGCAAACAGTAGTGCAGGATGTTTCCCTTAAGATACACTGCAAGACAGGAGTAAGCTAATAGAAGTGAAAACTGAAAAAGCTGAACTCAGAGCAGAAATGTTAGGGGCTGCCATAGCTGTCATAATGAAACATAGGCGACTTGCTGAGGGTGGTGACAATGCAGATGGTGCCAGACAACCCACAGTGAGGAGACGGAGAAGAGTGTACAGGCCCAGGGTCACCTACCATGGGTTACATGAGCTGGAGATAGAGCACTATAGAGTGGACAGAGAGCTCCTGCAGCAAATTGTTGAGCTGTGCAGGCCACGCCTCACACACAGAACCAACAGAGGGGAACCCATCCCAGTGGAAACCAAGGTATGTGTTGGCCTAAGAATACTAGCAACAGGTACCTTCCAGAGACCAACTGGCAATATGATGGGGATGTCACAGGCATCAGCCTCCAGGGTACTGCACCAGTTCCTGGATGCCATGTCAGCACATGTCGGTGATCATGTATATTTCCCCAATGCCCGTGAGGTATTGGCCAGCAATATGCATCTCTTCCAGCAAATAGCAGAATACCCTGAGGTACTGGGTGCAATAGACCGCACGCACAGTTGCATCAAAGCACCAGCCGGTGAGCAGAGTAGGGCCTACATTAACCACAAGGGCTTCCTCTCCATCAACTGTCAGGTCATGTGTGATGCCCAGGGCATAATAATGAATGTGCGTGCTGGCTGCCCTGGGAGTTACCACGATTCCCACATGTGGCATTTGACGCAGCTGTACCAGACATTTGCCAATGGGGACATCCCACACGGACACCTAATGGGGGATGCAGGTTATGCACTGGAGCCGTGGCTGATGACACCCATCAGAAACGCACACACACCTGAACAGGAACGCCATAATGAGGCACACGCACAAACACGTAATGTAATAGAGCATATGTTTGGGCTGCACAAGTCATGGTTCCGGTGTCTGGACACATCTGGTGGAGCCTTGTAGTATACACCAACTACATGTACCCAAATTGTCATGGTATGTTCTATGCTACATAATATGATCTTGCGAAAACAGCTGCAGCAGGACCAGCATAGGGCCGGGCCAAACAGCCCCCCACCATTGCCAAGGCCATCACAGGCAGAGCGTGACTCGGAGGAGGAACAACCTGAGCCTGCCCCATTAGGCAGAAGGAGGCGTGCCCAGTATGCCCTGGCCTTGACAAAGAGGCAACACATAGCACATACACTGGCTCAGTAGGAACCCTGGGAATGATACCCCTTCTGACTCACTCAAATAATAACATGGATGCCTAAAATGACATGACTTGCTCAGAAACATGTACAGGGAAGTGTAATATGCGCACCCAACAGAGGCAGCCCTGCAGCACCACCTGAGGCATGAATGCTGTGTGTTAGGTAATGTAACACCATGTACAATATACACACCTGAGCACCCTGACTAACATCCACCCTCACCAAGCATGAAGCCACAAAATGACGATGGGATGATCAAGTGCAATAACTGGCTGAAGTAATGCAGTTAGTCAAAGGGGAGCCAATGTGTTTCAGGCTGTGAAGATATGTGGAGCTTGACATGATGCACCACCTGCTAGGGGTGGCGTGCACCTATCCTGCCATGCCCCATGGATACTGGCAAAGGCTGTCAGTACCCACAGCATGCCCTGAATAGTTAAGTCTCAAAACACAAACCCACCTTCATAGGTTCTACAAGGGATAGGAACCTAGATGTAATGCTACCCAATGACAGATGTATAAACAGCAAGATGTGTGCAGTGTAAACGCAAACAGTATGGAGAATGTAGATACCAGTCCTGTAATAGAGAACTGGGTCAAGGCTCACATCAGCAACCTAACACTACCAGGTCACACCTCATACTGTGCTGTACAGCCACAAAACATGGAACAAGCTACAAAAGGAGGGTGACTAGCAAGAAATGGCAAGGATAACCACACCCCCATGTTTGTACCACAACAAGAAGCAGCATGGATTAGCCATGGTCAAATACCAATGGCTAAAACTGCCTCCCAGTATATAACCTGCTGCAGACTACTGTCCTAATACCAGGAACAGCACCTGGCCTATGTCGGAATACATGAATATATCAATCCCCTCAAACCACATTATATTGCTTGACTGAAAATACCCAGACATACACCGTGAGCATTATACTAGCACCAACACAGTAGGAGAAAATTACCCAGATTCCATAAACCAAAATTACCAGGAACAATGTACCACTCCCACAAGAGGGGTAAGCATACTGGATGTGATAATCAGCAACATGTGTACTGGATGGCAAGATGAGAAGTGTACCCCTCACTGGTAAGACCAGACCATAGAGTAATCACACTGGATATACACATCCTGACCTCAGACCTTGGCCAGAATACCACAGTGAAAAACATGTGTAAAACATAGGTTGCAGCCCTCAAAACCGATGTTGAATCCACAAAAGTCCCTGTGCAAGTGCAGAATATGGGACACACCACAGAACATGTTATACAGGCATTCCACGAACACAGCCAGGAATGCTTGGAGTATGCAATCACAAATAACAACAACACACAATGCCATACACGCAGGCATCTGGCATGCTGGACTCCAGCCATTACCAAACCATGCAAGAGAATGAGGAAGCTACCACATGATAGAGCAAACATAAAAAGGGAAGTAATCACTGACCAGTAGTATGGCAATAGCATATGTCCACACATACAATCCACTAAAAGTCCAGCCACAAAAAGTAGAATCTGTGAATCCAGAGGCAATGTGACACCAGTCCCAAGTACACAGACAACCACAACACCCCCCAATAAATACAAATATATGTGATAGATGCATCCATGTATCCAAACCAGAGGTTGAGCTCCACCAACTCAGTACTGTCAAAACTAGTCAGGAGGAGAAGGTAACCACATACACCACAAACCCAGTCCCACATATACCTATCACAACTGTAAACCAAACACATAAACACAGACAAATATTCCCAGAGGCCTTAATTACAAACACACCACACCAACAGAAGCCTCCAAAGCAGATAACAAGCAACCACAACCTTCAAACATAGCACATGCAATGAATAGTACGCAAAGCTGGTGTGCCAAACAGTCACAGGCCAGAAGGAGAAACAACATGCCTGATACAGTCATAATAGGTGTCTTTATAGGCAGACACACTGCTGTCCCACTCACCAGACTGAACAAGGGAAAGGGTAGAGTAAGCTGCCTGTAGGCTGCCACAAAATGTCACATAACACAAGTAAGCAGGTCACCCCAAAGCAAGCAGAAATATGATGCACTCAATGTCCATGCTGGTGTGAATTACCTGAGATGTACCTCCCTGGTCAACATCAAAAGAGACATGGATGGTCCCTCTGACTATGTACCCCAGGGCGGTATGACACTGGCTGTGTGCAGCATCCAACCCTCACCAAGAATGATGCCACAGTACAAACACAGAATGCTCATGTTTAACAGCTGGCACAGTTACAGCTGTCAGTCCAAGAGGGTCTAATGTCTGTCTGCTTGAGATATCAAGCATGACAAGCCATGCTGCTGTTCCAGGGATGGCTTGCAGCTGTTACCCGTGTGCGTCTGGATACTGGATAAGGCCTTTGCCACCTCCATAGAGCTGTATGTAGGCAAGGCCAAAAAGACTACCCACCACCCTAGAAAACATAAGTGGTAGGAAACATAAGGGTAATGCTGACCAATGCCAAATGTGTAAACTGCAATATGCATGCCCCTGAGGCACTTCCCATTATGGAGAACATTGATGTCTGTGCAGTGACAGAAGCCTGCTGTAAGCATAGTGATAGCACACCAGCACTACTAGGTTATACCACATATCATGTGTTATGGCCCTAACACCTGCACCAAAACATCAAAGGAGGGGGGAGTATCCATATGCAGCACAGACACCCATATTGCCAGGTAACTGACAATGCACAAAGCAGCAGAGACCACCCATGTGCACATAACTGTAGTCAAAACTGCTGTACAGTCTGTAGCATGCGACAGACCACACTCTCACACACAAGAACTCCACCCAGACATCCGAAGACACTGGACAGTATAAATGTCCCACCAAATACCAGACAAGATACACACAAATTACCACATAGGTGTCAAACCATTATGTATGCAAGGAGTAATCAGGGACCTAGGGACACAGGTCGACATTAATCTGTCATGTGACACCCACAATGCCAATGTGGCTATGAAGATTGTCGATACTGGACACCGTATCATGAAAGGATTCACATCAACATCAACAGAGGTCACTGTGCCGCTGTACTGTTCCCTTATCAGATCCATAATCTAGTACAATGACTCATATGGAATGTACCGTACGTGACACCTGCAGCAGTTCGGAAGACCTCATAGTTACCCCACCAACAGGATAAAGGGTGTGAAATATATGTCATATGCTGCCTGGCTGTAGACACCCCAGCTGACTGCAGTCACACACTGCCTACACAGAGGCATTGTATGTCTGTTGTACAAGGCCATGTCCAACACAGGAGTAATGGACATGCTCCACCACAGGAAATCAAAGCCATTGGAGCTGTGAGAGTCACAGATGTCAGCCTCAACACATAATGAAATAAGATATGCTGGAGGGACAGATACATAACCCAGAGGCTCCCCACACCCAGAAACAGGATCCCAATCCATGGTAGGCAGAACCCCTCACTGACACCCCTCAACAGGAATATTGCCAAGTGGATGGATGACCGTACATGTATACTGGGGGTCCTCACTGTGTCACGACCAGACAGAGGCACAGTGAAGAACTTCATAAATGGCCATAATTGAACATAGCAAGGGGTGGCGAAAGACACACACACTCTGGCTAGGCTTACTAATGGCCTAGGGTGTATAGCCTAGTATGAACCCATGAACCTATGAAGATACAAAATGTACAGGACACTAAGGATAATCACAAGGGTTACCCAACTGATGGTAGGAACCATGTTGGGCATCCACAGATATGCTCCGAATCACACAGGTATTACAAACAACATACCAAACACACACACATATTGCTAACATACAACCTGTCAGGTGTAGTGCAAACACCCCCCCCCCCCGAGTGCAAAATACCTATCCCAGCAGACTGATGGTCCCCTGACATTGCAGATGCTGAGGTAACAGCCATCATCTGCAAAGCAGAACACACAGCAGCAAAGGTATGTGATGGTGTCCTGTGCTGAGGCCAACATGGACTCCAAGAATAATGGAATGCCAAATCACACTACTGCCCAATGTCAGCCTTACCACAGGATATGTACCCAAAGAGCAGTGTACAACAACAGTGGTCCATCACAACAAAGGTGTTGCCTGAATGGATACTCCAAACTACCACCCCAGGATCCTGACAAGCTTGTTCTGCACAGCTATGGAAAGGATCAGTATGTACCGCAGACAGAAGGCTATTGAGGACCTACTGATACTGGACCCTACAGAGTGTGGCTGTCGTAACTGCAGAACCTGCCCCTAAACATGTCTGACCCATTTGAAACAGTCATTAAGGTCATTGATGAGGGCAATGTGGTCCACACAGCGTAGCTGGACCATGCACATGCTTCTAGACAATACCGTACGAGTTCAGTATGGATATGTTCAGCAGCTTAAATATATACCCCTATGTCAGTAGAGGGGTTGCAAACCAGACCAAGGACAGAACTGACATGGTCAGACATGCCGCATCCATGTCAGACTACAAAGCGGATATGAGTGGCATCCCACAAGGCCTGGTCTTGCCCCCCACCCCCGTTCTAAATATATGTCCCATAGGTATAGGCCAACATGGAAGGACTGTGACTGAACATGTATGCAGAGGAGTACAAACAGCCCACCATATCCGACCACCAGCTGACACAAGCAACCCACAAAAGGGCCACCTACAGACAGCTGTAGCCATAGCCATGTCAGCAAGCTAATTGCAGAACTGTGTATAGACAACCACCGTGGTTATACAGTAAGTGCCCACAAATTACCACACAGGTGTTAACCCATGAGGTACCTAACATTGTAATGTGAGACCTGGGTACAAAAGGTGATAAATATCCTGCACTGGACAAACATGTGGCTGTAGTGTTCACAGAAACATGTACCATATACCCACCCAAACATGAAGGTTGGCAGATGTAGATAAGGGGAACTCACTGTGGCTCTGCAGCCATCCTCCATCAGCGTCACAACTGACTACAATAGCCCCTGTGGGATATACCGGAGCAGACACCTCCATCAACTGTAAAGTCCACAACAGTACCCCACCAGGGGTAGCAAAGAGCATAAACAGATGCCATGTGTTGCCTGAGTAAACAAACTGCAACCCCACACACCGCCATCCTTCCCAGCTACAGGAAAGCTGTGCCTGATGTATGAAGCCATGTCCAACCTGGAATGAATGAACATGTTGCACCTTGTACAATCTGAATGGCAGTGAGCTATGCACATGAGAGACCTGAACCCCAGCACTGACATACATAGGACAAGCTGTACAGAATGATCCATAACACAGAAGGCACCCCCACTCTTCAGTAAACTCCTGGTACAGGTCAGCCAGAGAGCCACATATCGACACCCCTCAAGAGGAATCCTGATGAGTGTATGGGAGATGGTAGGCTAACCCTGGGTATCACTGTTATGTCAGAGGTAGACGGAGGCACAGTATACTAACCATGACATATGTCATGGCAAACTCCAGTTACAATGTGTGTCGAATGACAAACACACCCTGTGACTAGCATCAGAAATGGCCTAGGGAACATCACTAGTGTTTGCCAATGTCCACCCATGTTGTGGAATACACTAGCAATGTTGGACGAGCCTGGTGTAGGTAGTCCATATCTGAACATATTGCAACATGGTCATATGTGCACAACTGGCCCCTACACAGTCTGTTGTGCTCACTATGAAGATGTCAAGCAGTCATAGGACTAAGGCCCAGGATACTGTCCACCACAGTGAAAGTACTGAACCAGTACACTATACGGTACTACAGTGTTAGGTCATTATGAAAGTATGTTGAGAACTGTCTGCAAAGTATCCCATGCAATCCCTGCAGGCACAGTATAATCCCTGTTGTGGCAGACACAAAGCAGTTGGCCAGTTAGTACACAACATGACACCCAACATGCAACCATAAACGTGAGGTATTGTTGAAGTTCACACACACCCAAATATGTGGTGGACTTCAGAGTGCAACATATGGAAAGCTCACACTGGGCATGCTCGCACACTTTGATAAATGAGGCATATGTCAGACAACATGCCATGGAAAGGCTGAACTGGGCATGCTCACACACTTAGGCCATATCTCCATTTAGCAGTTGGCCACACATATCTGGTATTTGTACGTGTCAGTCCAGGAACCAACCACAACACAGCAATCAGCCCAGTGCACACAGAAAATGACCACAGAGACATAAGTGATATAGTGGATTGCCGTCATATGCAAACATCTTCCACAGATACACAAGTTGGTCATAGGAACAGGGAATGCTATGGCAATAAAGACCTGCAAACAGTAGAACAGCACAACAAATATTGTTCATCCAACAATTGAACATATGGGTGTAGAGGTCAATACTAGGCTTGTTGCCCTAGGGAATGACAGCTCAGCCAGAGTGTGCTTGTCTTCTGCATCCCCAGGATAGTAGGCTACTGTGCTACTGTAAAGTAGGTCACAGAAGGCAACATGTGAAGCTAGTGAGCTGTGCCTCTGTCAAGCAGGGGCACCATGGTGGTCCCAGGGATTGAATGTGCTAAGCCACAGCCATGTTGTCGGTGTGTGCTGTGAGAGGGTTGCTGAGGATCTCTGACAGTAGGTGTCCGTCAATAACAGACTGAGGGGAGCCCTATCTGCATTCTCTGGACAATTCCACTGTCAACACTGTGTTATAATGAGTATGTGTGAATGAAGTGCCATGCCGGAACTGTTCACAGATGTCCTCCCTCTGTGGGCTACAGCTCTGCAATGTATTAGGTCACTCTGTCTGTTGTATGGCACATATATGGCTGGTGTACAGCTGACAGGTGTCTTGTTGTGGAGCAGTCATGGGTATATGTGGGATAGCATGACCAATGCAAACCGTACACATGCTCATAGAATGCAATTGTCAAGGATTATGCTGAGTGGCCAGTATAGTCCTCCAGCATGGGTCCTCTGAAGTCATCCACCCCAGTCTACACAAGTGCAGAGTCTGCTTGTGCTAAATACAGTTTGTGTGCAGTGACAACCTTGCCTGGGCAGTGGAGATGGGATATGGATGTCCAGGGAAAGGTGGGTATGGTCATATATCAACAATGGTGGTCTACCTCTGGTGTGGAACAGTGAGCACCCACGTTGCAGATGGACAGGTGCAATATGTATTCCCCCATGTGGCTGTGGTGTGTGGTTCTGCCATAGCACATGGACCCACAAATTGTAGTGGCTGTAGGGTAAAGTGGCAGAGGCCTGAGTAGTTCTCACACACAATATGCCTGTACCTGATGTTAACAACTGGAATGGTGTATGTGAACACCTGCATATCCTGGCACTGTTCCCAGGGAAGCTAAGTGAGTGTCTTGGATGTGGGTGTGGTGTTCTGGACTGGTTGTGTTGTGTGTTACAGGTCCTGTGGTCCCAAAGCATGGTATAGAACATAACCTGCCAGTGCGATGTGCATATCTGACCCTGACGTAGGTGGCTGCAAATGCATATATATGCTATCCCCCACCTGACAGGTAGTACTACATGTACATACCTCTGTAGAAATAAAGATATCAGCACCCTATAAATACTACAGGTGCAGAACAGATGCCCAGTAATTCGGATAGTGCTCTCTGCTAATGCATCTCCCTCAAGTGTCATAATTTAGTTAGGTAGGGGTTCGAATACTGCAAATGCTCAGTGTGTGTGGGTGAGTGGTGTTTGTGTATGTGAGAGGGAAATGTCCCTTTTGGCAACTGGGAAAACACACTACAGGATGCACATTCCCCTTTCTAAACACTGATGATGGCCGCACCCTATAAGTACAGCAGGAGAAGAGAAACCTCCCAGTAATGCAAATAGCATGCTCAGCTAATGCGTCTGTCTTGAGTGTCATAACATAGTTAGGCAGGGGTTTGAATCCTGTACATGCTCAGTGTGTGTGGAGGGGATTACTGTGTGTTCACGACTGTTTGAAAGAAGTATCTCTTTTGCCAACTAGGAGAATACACTACAGGATGCACATTGCCCTTTCTAAACACAGATGATGTCAGCACCCTATAAGTACAGCAGGAGAAGAAAAGCCTCCCATTAATGTGAATAGTGCGCTCTGTTAATGCATCCGTCTCGAGTGTCATAACATAGTTAGGCAGTGGTTTGAATCCTGTAAATGGCGAGTGTGTGTGTTTGGATAAGGGGGGTTAGTGTGTGCGCAATTTTGTGAGAGGGAAATGTCCCTTTTGGCAACTGGGAAAACACACTACAGGATGCACATTCCCCTTTCTAAACACTGATGATGTCAGCACCCTATAAGTACACCAGAAGAAGAGAAACCTCCCAGTAATGAGAATAGCGTGCTCCGCTAATGCGTCCGTTTTGAGTATCATAACATAGTTAGGTAGGGGTTTGAATCCTGTGCATGCTCAGTGCGTGTGGAGGGGGTTAGTGTGTGTTCAAGACTGTTTGAAAGAAATATCCCTTTTGCCAACTAGGAGAATACACTACAGGATGCACATTCCCCTTTCTAAACACTGATGATGTCAGCACCCTATAAGTACAGCAGGAGAAGAGAAGCCTCCCAGTAATGCGAATAGTGTGCTTTGCTAATGCGTCCGTCTCGAGTGTCATAACATAGTTAAGTAGTGGTTTGAATTCTGCAAATGGCAAGTGTGTGTGTTTGGATGAGGGGGGTTAGTGGGTGTGCAATTTTGTGTGAGGGAAATGTCCCTTTTGGCAACTGGGAGAACACACTACAGGATGCACATTCCCCTTTTTAAACACAGATGATGTCAGCACCCTATAAGTACAGCAGGAGAAGGTAAGCCTCCCAGTAATGCGAATAGCGTGCTCTGCTAATGCGTTCGTCTCAAGTGTCATAACATAGTTAGGTAGTAGTTTGAATCCTGCAAATGGCAAGTGTGTGTGTTTGGATGAGGGGGGTTTGTGTGTGTGCAATTATGTGTGAGGGAAATGTCCCTTTTGGCAACTGGGAGAACACACTACAGGATGCACACTCCCCTTTCTAAACACAGATGATGTCAGCACCCTATAAGTACAACAGGAGAAGGGAAGCCTCCTACTAATGCGAATAGCGCATTCCGCTAATGCGTCTCTCCTGAGTGTCATAATGTAGTTAGGTAGGAGTTTCAAACCTGTAAATGGCATGTGTGTGTGTTTGGATGTGGAGAGTTTGTGTGTGTGCATTTCCATATGAAAAACATGTTCGTTTTGGCAATCAGGAGATCACACTACCTGATGCACATTACCCTTTCAAAATACTGATGTTGTCAGCACCCTACAAGTACAGCCAGAGAAAAGGAACTATTTAGTAATCCGAATAGTGCGCTTTGCTAATGCGTCTCTCTCACGTGTCGTGACTTAGTTAGGTACGGGAATGAATCCTGCAAATGGCAAGTGTGCATGTGTGTGGGGGTAGTAGGGTGTGTGTAAATGCAAGTGTGAGAGAACAGACCCTTTTGGCAAATACTACAATACACCAGATGCTGCATATTCCCCCAGTAAACACAGGGGATGTCACCACACTATCAGCACAGCCAAACAGGGCTAGTTGGCTAGTAATGCCAATAGTGCGCTCTGCTACTGTGTCTATTACCATTGTCAGAGTACAGATAGGTATGTTTTGATAACCCACAACTGCCACGTGTGGTTGTGTCACACAGTATGACCTTGTGTGGGTCTTTGTACATAACAATGCATGCCATTGCCTAAACCAGCAATGGCATTGCACACATGATGTATGTGTGTGACACATACACATAAATACCTGTGACCTGCAGTAGTTACCATGTCTGACACATGCCTCAAGTGGATAAATGGTATTTGCAATGTATACCAATATGACTGTGTCTTACTGTGCAGAGTCCGCACATGGTATGTCTCTATACAGTGTGGGTGTATATGGTAAAATACCTACAGCAGGGGATACACATCTGGTCTGGGCCATATAGTGTACATGTAGTCGATGTACAGGTGCTGCATGTTCCCACCTGTTGTGGTAGTGGTAACATGTCATTCCACTGCAATTCAGTGACCACATGCTGTGAGCCCTTCAACTAGTGCGTTGTAGCTACAGTAATGCTCACACACAATGTTTGGCTGAATGCAGTCCAGCCATATAAACACAGTTCTTGAGACTGTCATATTGCCAGTGTTGTTATGGAGGATAGGTGGTCTTCCTGTGTATGGGAGGGTTGTGTGTGCCAGGCTATGAACCAGATGGCAGTCCGACACACTGTTAGCTGCACATGATTAGGCCCTGATGCTTTGTGCTGTGCCAACAAACTGGAGGTGTCTGTATCTGTGGTACCTTAGGATACCAACCCCCTGTCCATGTGTGTTACATGTGTAGGGGACGACAGGCATGGTATGGGGCATAACCTGTCAGTGATGGGTAACACCTGTGAGCCATGAATCAGGAATCTGGTACTGCACAGACATTGCAGTTCACTGTGCTGAGGACAGTGTCTGGTGCATGCATCTTCCGGTGTACACTGCTGTTGTTGTGTAGCAGCACTGTTAGTGTCCTAACCTGTGTGATACCCATGGAGGTGGCTATGTAAACCATGTCCTGCAGCATAAGGCAGTATGTGTGTACCAAGGAGCTTTGCCATTATACATCGGGCCATGGGTGTCACGTGCAAGATGACCCTTGCACATCATTGTAGCTTCCCTCGCATGTAAGCACACGTTGACAGCCAGTGAATACCCTATGAATGACAGTGGAGACTGAGCATAATGTAGACATACAACACCCTTCCCACATATAGTGGTAGCATACCTGGTGAGGGTATGTTGGCAACCAAGATCAGGCTCATACTGGCCTGTGCCACATGCTGAGAGATCCATTCTATGTTCCCTATCATGTAGTCCAGGGAGGTATGTCTCAGGTCAGCCATACTGGCATGGTCAATGAGTGAGTCATATGTGTCCATGCCTCTGACTGACCTGTATGCATGTGTTCTGTGGTTGACCATAGTGCCCCTGAGGCATATCACTGTGACCTTCACCAGATACAGCCTGTTGAGCGGGACCCCAGTGCAGCACCCAAGACAGGTACCTGACACGTCTGTAGCAGGTGTGTTGTGTAGCCCTACAGGCTGTGAGTGTGTGGCACAGGGGATGTGTGTGCCATGTGTGGCATGTGCTCTGTTCCGACAGAACATATGCCTGTGTGCCAGCTGCAGAGGTGTGTGATGCTCAGGCAGGATGCTATTCTGAGTCCCCACATATGCCCCAGTGTGTTCAGCATGCTGTCAGTGCGTGTCAATGTCTGACTTGTCTTGTAGTCACTGTAATATATTTTATTTATTTATTTATTTATCCTACATTTGTTGACTGGGATAGTCCGACTGGATGCATGTCCATTTCCAGGGGAGGCCCGGGGAGAAAAGCTACAAGGGTAAGCAGATACAGCATTACATAATTCCAGCATTACATATTACAAACAGATTATTTACAGAGATTACATAAGTAAGCAAGTTAAACATGTTCCACAGGTTAATGTTAGTCCTGTGCACAAGTCAGGATTAAATTAAATTACACAGTAAACTGGTTCACAGATTTTACACATTCGAGTTAGCCAGGCTTGATACATTGACATAGCCAGTTAAGTGACAAATGTTGTTTGAGTCTAGTGTTAAATTGACCTAAGGTGGAAAGTAAGGTAATATCAGCTGGAAGTGAGTTCCAGGATCTACTTACAGAGTTTGCAAAGAGAGAATCACCGGCTGTGTTATTAAATTTGCTAGTCTGAATTAGTAGTTTGTTAGAGGATCAAAGCAGTCTAGGATTGTTATCGGGGGTGATAATATTTGAAGTGCAGCAGTATTGTCTGGATTATAGAGGATTTTATAGGCCATAATCAGTTGGTTATACTGTATTAGGCTGGGTATTGCAAGCCAACCAAGCTGATTTAGATTGATGCAATGATGTGTCCTAAAAGGCAGCCCAGTGGCAAACCTGGCAATGTGGTTGTAGCAAATTGAGTGTTTAAGGACAGTCTTGTTCATATTCGAGAGTAGAGGGGATGCATACAGAAGGGTTGAAAGAAGGTGTGAGCGAGCTATGGCACCTTTAGCTGGAGGGGCTAGGAAGGCTTTTATTCTGTAAAGTGACCCTAGTTTTTTATTGATGGCTTTGATATTTGGTTAACATGTAGGTCACATTTGAGATTATTGTCTATGATGACACCTAATAGTTTAGTAGATGGTCAGGGGAGATTATTGTGCCATCAGTTGATGTTATGGTAAAGGTGAAAGCAGTAGACCTACGTGTTGGTGAAATAACAGCAGTTTAGTTTATTTGGGATTTAGGATCAGACGATGTTCAGAAAGCCAGTTTTCTATTGTATTAAAGGTGGTCTGGGAAGCTGACCATAACTCTACTGGAGATGTGGCTGAGCAGATCAGCATATTGGATACAGCTGACTTTTGGGATGACAGTATAAAGGTCGTTAATGGAGATGGAGAACAGCAAGGGCCCTAGTGTAGAGCCTTGTGGTACTCTGAGGGTGTTAGGTAGAAGGTTAGAGAGTTTGTTGTGCCAGAGGCCAGCCTGCTGTCGACCATGCAGGTAGGATTGAAACCATTGGAAGGCTCCAGTATTTAGATAGAATGTTTGCAGGGTGTGGATTACAAGTTGGTGATCAACCATATCGTATGCCTTGGAGAGATCCAAGAAGAGGGCTGAGGATATATAATTAGTGTTGCAAGTATGGTTTATGGTGTTAGTAAAGGCTAGGAGGCCTGAAGTAGTGCTGTGATGAGGACAGAAGCCATGCTGAGTGTCTGTCATAAGGCGATTTTGGATTAGGTGGTGCATGAATTGTCTATGAATAAAGTTTCCATAATCTTTGCAAGTGGAGAGAGTATAGCTATTGGCCTATAATTGGAGAATTCAGTAGAGCTGCCTCCTTTGTGAAGTGGGATTACATATGATATTTCCCAGATGGTGGGAAATTTAGATTCTACCATGGTTCATTTGATTACTTTTGAGATGGGGTAAGCAATAGCATCATCTGATTTTGATAGGTACTCGGCAGGGAGTTGATCAGCAGAAAGTGTAGTGGGTTTCACTGTTTCAATCAAGGTATGGAGAAGTGAAGTGGCGACTGGTTGGCAGTTGAACGCAAGTAGGTTCTAGGGGTGCTACTTTCAGGACCAGGGGAGCTAGGAGGTAGATGGCTAGCTAGGGCCTGAAATGTCTCAGTAAAGAATTGGTCAAAACTATCAGAAACATCTTCAGGAGTTTTATTAATAGTAGCAGCAGGGATTGGGGTTGAAGTTTGTCCAGGATGTAGTATATATGACATGCCACCTGACAGGGTATGACATTACTGGGTTCAGAGAGCCCAGTCC
The DNA here is from genome assembly GCF_019279795.1 of Protopterus annectens. Taxonomy (NCBI): domain Eukaryota; kingdom Metazoa; phylum Chordata; order Ceratodontiformes; family Protopteridae; genus Protopterus; species Protopterus annectens. The sequence continues at coordinate 1,280,573,345 of NC_056733.1, forward strand.
CCAGATTGGCTGTGTGGTGGCATCCGACACATGTGTTGTATGTTCCTGGCCAAGGGTGATGGCTGACTGCATACATGTGGCAGCTGTGATATTGCCACATGACTCACATAAACCACAACTGGACCATAGAGGTGATTCACAGGTTACCTTTGCACATGCTACCCTAGTAGTGTGATTGCCATGGTGAGTACCAACACATAGGGCCAATGGGGAACAACATACTGAAGGTGTGTATGAGTGGGTGTACCGCTACTGTTTCATAGCACTGGCATATATGACTGCACACGTGGGTAAATGCCAGGTAAGACATGTGCAATGTGTCACAGGCAACGTACATGTGTACAGGACAGACAGTGACGTTCTGTCATGTGTAAAGTTGGCATACGTATCGTACGCTATGCAGATGTCACTAGGTGTCTACAGAAGCACTGTAACTCTGCATTGCAGGTGTAAGCAGTGTTCCAGGGAACCCCAAGTGAACATGCATGCAAACAAAGCTACAGTAAACAGGTCTGGAAGTAGTGCATTGTACAACAAAGAAGGGGTAACAATAACAGTAAGTAACAATGCAAATATGTATGCACTATCAACATGTACCCAGGAATACACAGCGCAGATGCCCATGGTAGAACTGATATTATGTCATAGTTATTTGTGATTTGGATTACATTGGTACTGCACACATATCTACATGTGCAAACATCCACATTGCATAGTCGTTGTGGGCAACTTGACACCATTACTGTACATGTCCACCATTGCATATCACTACTTGCGTTAGCTTTCCCCCTGTGCTACCCATGTATGTGGCTATCTGTTGACAACCTTACCACTGGCATGCAATTATGTGCAGCTGTTACACTTTGGTATGTACTATGGGTGCAGATAACAATTCAGGACATTCATACAGTTACTGCAGCAGGCATGCTGGGATATACACACAGTCATAGCAGCACACTGTACTGTTACCAACATGATACTACTAATACACTTCTGTGTAGTCACCCTGTGCATCAGCAATGTGTTTACCTGTTCCCACAATGATGTTGGAGATTGCAGGAGGTGGCACAGTGCCATCATATGCACAGGGTGTGGATTAGGTATGCCTGAGTCAGCCACTGATACCACCAATTGACATGTGGGTGTATGTGTGTTGGAGAGGGGCAGCAGTACAGGGTGGGGCAGTATTGGTGCAGTGTGTGCGTGTATGTGGTCACCTAGGTGTTAACATTTCGCATGTGTGTATGCACGCACACAGTTCCACCTCATGGCTGCCATATACAGGGGTTTGTGGACAGCCAGAGACTGCACCTGGCAGGTCATACAGATCAGTGTCTGTGGGTATGGACACGGTACCTGTGCCTGGCAGGGGTGTTACGGACCATATCCAGTACTAAGCCAGACTGGGTACTGTCATCAGAAGCGGGAGTGTGTTGACTGGACACAAGTCCCTGTTGGGACTGTCCAGAGCCACATGCGCGTGGTCTCCTATGGGCGTTCCGATGCCAGCACAGACCCAGCATTGCTGGGGCTGCTGCTGGCACTATGGGGGCATACGCGGGTCTGTTGTCATCTGCGCTGACTGCCAGCTGCTGCTGTTGCCAGCATACGGCCACGTCAACACCGCAAACACCCACCATTGCCCTGGCTCATGGACATCTGGTTGTGGAACTGCTGTAATATGTCCCCACAATGTCTGTCTATGACATCGGTGAAATTACGGCTAGCATCCGCAATGTCATGCATACTGTCTGTCATGGCTGTTCGACATGCTCTCAGCTCCCTCAGACCCTGTCTGGTGTACCTTTCCATACGCGACTGTGCCTGCATGACAGTCCGAAACATAGCTGAGGTTGACAGACCTCTTTGGGCACATCGGCCAGAGGCAGTACGCCCACAGATGCTCCCACAAGAACCCATGGGCAACTGTGTGGTACCATCGGAGGACCCTGCCCATGGCTGCCGTGTGGGGATGCATGTGCCACAGGTGCCACATTACCCTGGTCTATGCCCACTGTATCCTGTCCATCACCTAGGGACAATGGTGACAAAGGATGTACTGGCAGGATGACTGTGTGCAATGATGGGGTTGACAGCTGTGTACTGTCAATTGGCTGACCAATGGTGGACCCTGACACACCTTCCTGTACCATTACACAAATATCATCATTACCAGTACCCGTGGCACTAGATTCAGGTTCCCTGCTGCAGGTCACCAGAGCAGCACCAGAACCTGTGGGAGGAAGACAAGAAACACAGTTTACAGACTCCAGACATTGTTACCAGTGATGCACTTCTACACACATGCACACATGGACACATGCACACATGCACACATGGACACAGGCACACATGCACACATGGACACAGGCACACATGCAGACATGCACAAGTGGACACGTGCACACAGGCACACATGCACACATCCACACGTGGACACATGCACACATGGACACATGCACACATGCACACGTGGTCACATGCACACATAGACACATGCACACATGCACACATGCACACGTGGTCACGTGTACACCTGCACACATGCACACGTGGACACAGGCACATATGCACACATGCACACATGCACACATGGACACAGGCACACATGCACACGTGGACACAGGCACACCTGCACACATGCACACATGCACACATGGGCACAGGCACACATGCACACATGCACACCCCGCAGTATACACACAGAGCACTACTGAGTTACACTACTGTTACTAGCATTATCAGGACTATTATAGGTTATGTTAAACACACTCACCAGCATGGATGGCCTTTCTTGCTGTAACCCCAGAGGGACCTGCAGAAATGATGAGATTAATGTCAGTGGGCACAACTGTGCCATTGATATTGCATATGATACAGTGTACAGAACAGTCAAGTGTACATATGGCATATTACCTGCACGCTCCATGTCGTGCTGCTGTGTGGAACCAGCCTCCATCATAATGTATGTGTACTGCTGTTGCTGTTCCGGGGCTGGAGCCACAACACTTAGGAGTAGCCCCTCCAGTCTGGTGAGGGGGGGATGTGTGGCCACCCCACCTCCTGTGGCAACCTGTTGCCTGTGGATTTCTGATGCACGCTGACTGACACTTCGAATTAAATCACTGCAGTGATGTCGTACCTGCTCATATGTCCTGTTATGCGTGCCAATATCATTTACCCTACGGACAAGGTCTTGCCACAGTGCAGCCCTCTCCTGCTGATTCTGACTGGTGCAGGAAAACAGTATGTCATACTCCCGCACCAGGCTCTGGTGGATCTCCTCGTCTTCCGCTACAGAGTAGGCGGGATTACGGTGACGCACCATCTCCCTGGAAGAGAACACAACCAGGATATCAGCAGACTATGTCAGCAATATATGGCACTCATACTATACATGATACTCATGTGTAGTGATATACTACTACTCCCATATGTTGCATGTGTGTGTGTCATGGTGGATACACAGGTACATGGCCAGATATTAGTGCTCAGCCAACACCTGTGCAACAATACCTGCCACATTCCACACAACATAGTAGCATGCCCCATCGGTCAGCACACACTGACAGGTCCAATGCACAACCTCACTCTGGGGGTTCATCCCAAGGTACTGTATGTGGGATGCCATCCACTACTGTGATGTGGACAGAAGTTACTCGGCCTGGATATACATATCCCACCACCACCACCAGCACAGTAGACTACTTTGATATGTATGTGATTAGACAGTTATTCACTTGCTGGGACTGAGATGGTATCCATGCAGCACACTGGGCCAGTGGAAGCCACAACCCACACTGCTGACCCCTTTGCAAATGCTTACCATGGACATGCCACAGATTGCATGGAACTTGCACACACATTTCTAACCCAGACCCTATGCACAAAGGTTTGGCATCCTGTCCGGTGGACCCCAGACAGAGGCAGATTGTATAACAATAGCAGGAGGCTACTGCAGGACACAGCACATTCACATTAAGGGAAGGCATCTGTGGTCAGCACTGGTACTACACTACGGTCCGTCATAACAATGGCCACGGCCTACTCTGGGAGGGAAATGGCCACAAACACTATGGATGACCACAAGGCCTTCTTCAGTTATGTTACACATATGGACCACATGCCTCAGATATGCTCTGTGTTAATACACACCTACTTAACATTCACCAAACACACGGATATTGGCAACAGTCTTGCAGACATGTTCGGTGCATGTATCCCCCCTCCTTCTCCCCCACCAGTTGAAATATTTATCACAGCTGTATGTAACCTCCCTATCATCTCACATGTCCAGATGAGGGCCGCCCTCAGCAGAGCAGAACACACAGCATCACTGTGACCTCATGGTATCCCTGGATGTGTGCTACCTGCACTCCAAGAGGACATACAACCGCATATAACACTGATAATTTATCTTGGCCGTACTACAGGATATATACCTGGACAGTGGCATACAGCGACAGTGGTCCCACACCACTAAGGAGGCACCTCGACTGACCCTGGGAACTACCACATCATATGCATAACTGGCCTGGTCTGCTAAGCTATGGAATTATGCAGTATGTGATGCATATGCCGTGATATCGGGTACCTGCAGAAACTTGTTCCCAGCCAGTGTGCCTTTGTGATGGGCTGATCCTGCCTTTTGAACCTGGCTGACCTTTCAAAGCAGTCACTACAGCCATTGCTGGGGCAATGCACAGACAACTGCTGCCAGGATCATGGCCTAAGACTGATTGACATGTAATGTATGGTCATCCCCTTTTGGTGGAACTACGTACACACAACATATCACATGGACATACCTATAAATACAGACCTATGACACATTTGGAGGGTTCACAGTATGCACACTATTAACCTGCTACTTTGCATTACCTGTGTTTGTCGCAGCTGGTTGCATTACCACTGCTTCTGCTTGCTGCTGCTACTGTCACTGCTGACAGCTTCGGGTGACAGAGTCACAGTGTATATATATATATATTTTTTTGTTCACTCTCTCTCTCACTTTTCTCTCTCCCTCTGTCTGCTTCCAGACAGTGCAATGAATGTATTGCATGTGTGGAGTGTTAGTACTGGATTCTTTTGTAGGTATCTGCATAGGTCCATGTGATGGCCTCTGCACCAATTGTAAGCCAGTATTTGCTAATTGCATACAGCCAGTTGTGTACTGATTGCAGTTCTCACTGTGATTTCAGGTCAGTGCTATAAAAGGGTATGTGGGATAGGAGTTGCCCTTTCAGATTGTAAGGGCGGGGACCATGCTGCTATGCTGTGGACAGTGTTCTGTGAGTGTAAAGGTTAGTATCTTTCTTATGATTCAGGCTGTGTTGTAGATTCACATTTCTCCATTCCTCTCTCATGTTCCCTGTAGTAAGTGTGTATGCACAATGACTCATACAACTATATATAGATATATATTCATATATATATATATATATATATATATATATATGTACATATACAGACATGTATATATGTACTTTAACTGACATTATTACCTACAAGCTACCAACTAGCATGGCTGTTTGTGTTCACACAGTACTATTGTGGGAATCCAGTAGTTTTGACAGTAATTCTACATGACATGCTTTGGGTACTACACATCCTATATTCCCTTTACTTTCATCCCTACTATTACATGTTATATTTATTTTAGCACAATGCTCTTGTATAAGAGTCATGGCTTAGTGGTAAGTCATACAGACTAGTGTTTCCAAGGTCCTGGGTTTGGGACTGACAGTGGGATTTTATTTTGCTTTTGAACTGAGTACAGGACCTGTCAATCAAAGTGACTAAGGCACTTTTAAGCAGTTGTAACCAGGTTAGCGCTGCTTTGCGCAGAGCTCACGCATGCACACTGGCGGTTAGCTTCGCGCACACAAGCGCACACCCGCTTACAACTGCTTAACAGTGCTTACTCTGGCGCACACCCACGCTATTTTCTTTGAAAGAAAAGAAAATGGGGAGACAGGAAAGTGGTGAAAAAGGGGTCACAAAGAGGGTAAGACAGTAGGGAAACAAGCCTGGGATTTGCAGGAGGGATATAGGTAAGGCCCATAGCTGCCCATTTCTTCATCAGCAACAGCTGTGCATATATATGTAATTTGGTGTGACATTTGAAACCTTCCACGCCTGAGAGAGGTGTCAGGACAACAATAATACTTGTTGTACAGCCAATTGTAATTGATAGATTCCATGTCCAGCAGACGTGTGCGGAATGGGCAGCTATGTATGGGGCGTAATTTTTTTGTGGGTACAGAGTGCCCTTTTTTTTTTTTTTCAGGTGAGAGTGGTATGTCAGGTGAAGGAAGTCAGTACAGCTGGGGAGGTAGGTTGGGTAGGTAAACAGACAAGACAAACAAGACGCATACAGGGGCAGTGTATGACACATGTGGGGGGGTTACACAATTGACGGGGACGGAGGTTTGGATATCCAGAGCCCATGAGCCCACAGATGGCAACAGTGGAACTGATATCCCCACCCATAGGCAGTTGCCACTGTTCCTTCACTACCCAGGATGGGGCTGTGCTGGGGGCAGTGTAGGCCGGGCAACAGGCATGCCTGTTAGTTGTGCCACCAGTGACTCAAGCTGGTGTAGGGGCTCGAGAACAGAGTCCCGAATCTCCCTACGCACCACAGTCCGGACGCTACGGAGGGTGAGTGGTGGTTCTCCTCCGGCCACACTTGCAGAGGGGGGGGGGTGAGCCCAGGGCACAGGGCCACTGGAGGAGGGACCGGACTCGGCACTAGTGCCTGGTGCACTCGCCAGCTGAGGTGGGAGAGGCGGGTCCGCTGGAACCCACCTTCCCTGTCATCCTATGTTTTGCATTATGTCATGACAGTTTGGGTTAGTGACATATAATACCATTCACAATTAGTTGTAACAGCATGCATTAGTATTCCCATTAACCAATCACCCAGATATTCACACCATTGAACGGCGTGCATAACACATGCATAATTTGAATAGCAATACACAGTCCAACAACATGCAGGGTTAATTGATGGCAACAGGCCATCAGGTTTTGATGTATGAACAGGGCAGATGCATCAACGGACATGCAAATATATATGACCCAACAGGACAAACATCCAGGGGTGTTAATTGTGATTGCACATACCATTTTCACGTGGAATGGGTTATATGTGGTTATAGGGTGGGGTGAAGAAAATAATATTAACACCTTCAAATACCAATACATATGCTGTACATTTCTAATAGCTACAGATATATACACACTACTGTTCTAACTACAGTTTCCTATAGGATAACTATTTCAACTTGGTGATAGGACTGTTACTGCAACATCAATATACATTTTATTGTTCTTCATACACATTCATATCTAGCTTTGTTCAGCTACATCATCCTGCTACATTTGCTTTATATAGCTGTAGACAAGTGTGGATGTTTGGTATATCAGACAATCATCCTATCTGCATATTGCAGACTGAGAGCAACATATCCAGATTTTGGGATACACATTCCAGATGCAGCAACACTTTGAACAGATTTCGCTGTTTGGTTTTGATTCTCACATGCATTTCATTCTGTCTTGACTGCAGTATACTTTATTCAGGGGTTATTACTACTGTATTGCTGGATTCATGACACTTTCTCACACTCTCTCACTTGCTTTCATTTTACTATTCAGGATGGTACTTACTTCTAGGCTTTATTGACATGTTTTACCTGTAGTTATTACAATCCTTTCCATAGGTTCATAGGTTCATAGGTTCATACTAGGCTATCTGCCCTAGGGCATTTATAAGCCTAGCCAGAGTATGTTTGGCTTTCGCCACCCATTTTAAATTAATTTTGCTATGCCCTTTTTCGAGGTTAGTATACTGTGCCTCTGTCTAACAGTGACACAGAAGTGATACCCGGGGTAAACCTACGATCTCCCATCCACTCATCCCTAACCTGCACTGGGATTTTATTGCAGAGTGAAGGGAGCCTCTGGGTTATGAATCTGTCCCTCCAGCATGTCCTATTTATTTCAGTGCTGAGGTTCAAGTCTCTCGAGCGTGTAGCTCGATGGGATTTGGATTTTCTGAGGTTCAGCATGTCCCTTAATTCCAGGTTGGACATGGCCTTGTACGTCAGGCACAGGTCACCTCTGAGCAGGCGGTATGCCACTGAGTAGAGCTGGAGTTTCTTTAACCGGGCAGCATATGGCATCTGTTTGAGCCCTTTGATCCTCTTGGTGAGGTACTTTTGGGGTCTTTCCAGTTGCTGCAGGTGTTTGGTAAGGTACATCCCAAAAGGGGCATTGTACTCAATTATGGGCCTGATGAGTGATGAGTAAAGAGGCACGATGACCTCCCCTAATCTAGATGTGAATCCCTTCATGATTAGGTGGGCTATATAAAATGTTTTTCTAACCACTTTGGCCACGTGGTTGTCAAATGAGAGATTGCTATCAACTTGGGTCCCCAGGTCCCTAATTACTTCTTCTGTACTTAATGGATTACCACCTATGTGGTAATTTGTGGTCACTTTGTTTTGCCAAAGGGATGACTATACACTTTTTGGCGTTTAGCTTGAGGCCATGGCTCTGGCACCAGTTGTCTGCTTCTACGAGGCCCTTTTGGAGGATGCTTGTTTCGGCTGGAGAGTCAATTATGGCACCCAGTTTGCAGTCATCTGCGAACTTGGTCAGCCACAGTCCTTCCGTGTTGGCCTGTACCTCCGAGAAATATATACCAAACAAGAGAGGTCCCAGGACTGAGCCTTGTGGGACACCACTTGTAACTGGTTTGGAGTCTGACATGGCTCCAGCAATTCTAACCATGTGGGTTCTGTCCTTGAGCCAGTTTGCAACCCATCTAGTGACATAGGGGTTTATATTTAAGCTGGTGAGCTTATCTATAATGCCCAAGTGGGGTATTGTATCGAAGGCTGTTGCGAGGTCCAGATAGGCTGTGTGGACCACCTTCCCTTCACAATGGACTTGGTGACCGTTTCAAAGAAGTCAACCAGGTTTAAGAGGCAGGATCTGCCCTTAACAAAGCCAAACTGGGTAGGATCCAGTGTCTGTAGGTCCCCAATATCTTTATTTATGAGGTCCATGATGATCCTTTCCATAGCTTTGCAGACCAAGCTAGTCAGGCTTATGGGGCAATAGTTTCCAGGGTCCATTGAGGCACCACCTTTGTGGAGAGGGACCACTGTTGCTGTACGCCACTCTTTGGGTACATATCCTGTAGTAAGGCTGAGATTGAACAGTAGTTTTATGTTTGAGTTTAGCTCTTCTTGGAGTTCATGTAGGATGCAGCCTGGGACACCATCTGGTCCAATTGATGCTGTTTTTGCTTTGAGAGGCGGCTCCCACCTGAGCATCTGAGATGTCAGGGGCAGCACTCTGCTGGGATAGATATTTGCCCTTTGGTGGGAGGGGAGAAGTTTGCGCTGAACCTGTCAGCTAGGATGTTGGCAATGTCTGTGGGATCAGTGTATTTTTTGTCATTTTGGACTAATTCTGAGCATATCTGGGAATTCCCACCCAGGTTCCTAACATAACTAAAGAAAGCCTTGTGATTATCCTTAGTGTCCTGTGCAATTTTTCTCTCGAAGCTGGCCTTTGACGATTTTATGAGTGCCCTTAGTTTTTTGTTAATACTGATCAGAGATGCCTTCCCTTTTTGGGATTTTGCTCTATCATGTAGTAGCTTCCTCCTTCTATTGTATAGTTTGTTTATGGCTGGGGTCCACCAGACTTGTCGTCTGCCTTTGGAGGATTGGGTCTTGGTTTTATTTGGGATTGCATGATCCATGCAGTCCTGAAGGTGTTCATAGAATGCATTTATAAAGGATTCTGCGGTCTGGGCGATTTTCCACAGGCCGGGGCTTTGAAGGATTCCACCTTGGTTTTGAGGAGTGAAATTTGCTTTAGAGAAGTTTTTCACTGTGGTTTTCTGGGCAGGGGTGGGGTCAGGATGTGAATATCCAGTGAGATCAGTTTATGGTCTGATCTTACCAGTGAGGGATACACTTCTGGTCTGGAGCATAGAGTCCCCATGTTGGTGATGATCAGGTCCAGTATGTTTTCCCTCTTGTGGGAGTGGTAACAAGTTGTTCTATAGCATTTGAGTTTATGAATTCTAGGAACCTTTGGGCAAGGGTGTTGGAGATAGAGTAATGCTCCCAATCTATGTTTGGGTAGTTGAAGTCGCCCAATATAATGGTGTTCGGAGAGACCTTCATATTTTCCAGTGTTCTCAGGAAGGCCGAGTGGGGTTCCTGGGTTTGGGAGGGTGGTCTGTAGCAGGCTATAAACTGGAAGGCAGTTTTACCCACTGTTAGTTGCACATGGATAGTCTCCGATGCTTCGTGCTTTGCCACCAACCTGGAGGTGTGGGTATCTTTGATGAATATCGATACTCCCCCTCCTTTTGTGGTTCGGTCCAAGTTTTGGGGCCGAAAAGCATGGTATGAGGTATAACCTGGTGCTCTTGGGACCCCTGAGCCAGGTTTCTGTTACTGCACAGATATCGATGTTTTCCAGCAGTCTCACTTCTGTCATGTTTCAGTATTTCAACAGGGATATATTTCACACATGTGATTTCATCGTCTTCTGCAGCTATACTTTTCAGCCTGCTGCAGGTTGTGTACTATTTTCTTACAGGTGGGGCATTTTTATTTCAGAATTTATGTCAGACATTTTCATTTTTCGGTTTAACTTACAGGCTGAAACACACTTTTTTAATCAAGCAATACTTGCAGACACTTTCACACTGTTACTTGCTCATTTTATTCCTTAGTGACTACACTGCACTCTTTTGCTGACTGTCATACTTTTATATTTCTTTACAGTTACTGGTAGTGGATTACTGACCTGCCTGGTGGCGCAACCACACCAGCCTATCGCCATAGGCTCTGTGGTTCGCAGAACGGACACCTGCAGCTGTAATATAAATGAAGTAATATTGGAATACACATCTCCATAATATCAGCTAGTTTAATTTCTTACATACATAATTAAATGTAACTTACTCAGTAGTGGGGCGTTGGGCGTTTGCTGGGCCTCCTGGATCCAAAGGTTCAGTTGGTCCTGCTTGCATCTCTTCAGGTCCGCATGGTGGTGACGGACCTGCTCACCAGTCCTTGGAATCCCTGTGGCACTGGTGAGATCATGAGCCAACTGGTCCCACGCCTCGGCCCTGTATGCTCCCCAGAGGACCTGGCCCTGCATGAGTTGGGCCTCATGATTGTGGACTAGGAGCCAGACCATGTACCTGGACTCCTCAATGCCCCACCTCTGTGCTCAAAAGCAACTACCCTCTCCTACTCCTGTCATTCTGCCTGCAGTTCAGTTCTACAATTGTTTATGCTGTGTATTCCCACCTATGTAGTCCGTATGTAGTCCGTTTTTCCCGCACATGTCTGTGATTGGCCATTTTGGAATTGTATCAACTTCAGTAAACCTGCATTGTCATGCTCCAGTTTGTATTAATTCCTATATATTAGCTATTATTGCATCTCTAGGTACTGCTGTCATGGCTTAGTGGTTCGGTACCTTGACAATGGTGTATAGTATCTTGGGTTCGAACCTGGCCACTGCTTTTTATTTTTCATGACTGTCTAGACATGCTGAGGGGTTGTGTCTGTGTAAATGCAGTTTTGATACGGCTTGCTCAACGTTGCCCGTCGGTTAGCTTGTTTGCGTGGTGCGCAGCTCCGTGCAAACGGGGTACGATGGTTTAAGCCTCATTTGGCTATCAGCACGCATATTACGCTCAGCTCAGTTAGGGGCACATAGATTTAGCATGTTAAACCACTGCTCAGCTATGGGCACTCATTTTGCACCAGTTAAAGCACTGCTCACGGACGGGCAGATGCACTCACCCTGTTAAACTGTAGCTCAGCTATGGGCACATCTGGCATTTTTTATTCTTTTGTTACCTCACATTTCTTCAATATAAATGGGCTATTTCATTACATTTTACATAAAATGTGGTTTTATGTGTACATATTTGTCAGGGACTTGTTTCGTGCTTATTTTGCTAAAAATAAAAATTGGTGTTGTGGGGGCTCGAACCATGAATGCCTGCTCTTCAGCCAACATCTCTACTGCTACGCTATTGCGTCCTGGCTTACTTTGCATATTTAGTTCTTATATGCTTTCCCACTGACTGCTAACTGTAGCTGCGCTACGGGCACGCCCGCACAAACGAGCGCACTCATGGTTAAACATTTTTACAATTTAAAAAACATATATAACATGTTTATTTATATGTTTTCTGTTCATAGTCTGTGGGGGCATGTGTTGTGTTCTGTTTATTCACATTTCCGTGGACTCTGTCGTGGGTGTTTACTTTGGGCACGTTTCCTCTTCTGGGGGCGTGTCCGCTTACAGGGCTCGGCCTATGGACACGCCCCCTACTGTCTTACATGGACCGTGTTAGCCTTAGGTGTGATTCAGCATGCTCTCATGAATATGCAAAGCATGCTGACATCACTCCGTTTAACTGCAGCCTCTGTGTATGAGTTATAACTCTTACACGAAGGCTTCGTGAATCCTGCCCAGAGTCTATTCAAGAAGGGTTTCGGGGAGGTTATTTTTTGATGAAGTTTCCAGGATTTGTCTCTTTGATGCATAGTATGTTTGGTGTCTTTAGTTAGCCATGGGCCAGTCTTGATTTTATTCTTTTTGTTCTTGAAGGTGCTACAGAGTTTAGGGCATTTAGGAAGGAGGAGTTAAAGTAGTCGACAACACTGTCAAGTGGAAGATTTTTTAGAATGCTCCAGTTTAGTTGTTTGCGGGTGTTTGACAAAAGATTTGGGATCAAAATTACTGAGGTTACGACTGTGTATGTATTGATGTTGAGTAGAGGGGGGTGGCTTGGTGGATGAAGGGTGGGAGGTGGTCGCTAATGGAGTTGGAGATAGTACCAGAGTTGGTGATTTTATTTGAATGGGAGACTAGGATCCAGTCAAATGTGGATCCTGCAGGGTTTATTTTATTGGGCCTGGTGATGGAGTGGGTTACTTGGGTAAAATTGGAGAGATTGATGGATAGGGAAGGTGTGGGGCTGTTGATTTTGTTCCAATCTATGCTTACGTCACCTAGTATGTAAGTCTCAAGATTAATTTCAGTTGAGGCTCATAGGAGAATGTCTTCGAGGGTTGATGAATTATTTCTGTGGGGGATATAAAGGACGATGATGCAGAGACTTTTATGATTATTCATTTTTAGTAATCTGCTGCTAGTTCTGCATTAGTCAATTGAAGAATAGGATTTGGGAAAGGAATTATAGTGAGAAGGTTGGAGAAGATTAATGCAACACATCTGCCTTTTCTGTTTAAGCGATCACATCTAAGAGCCTGAAATCCAGAGGGTAGGATCTGGGAGTTAGAGATATGGGGTTTGAGCCATGTCTCAGAGATGGCAACAACGTCCGGTTGGTTGTGCCTTAGCCAAGCTTGAAAGTGAGATAATTTGTTACAGAGGCTCTGGGTGTTGAAAGTAAATAATTTAAGGGTTTTATGGGGGGTGGAATAATTTGTGAGAGGAATATTGTTATAGGTGGGTTGGTTAGGTCACAGGTTAGGGTGAATGTCCCCTCCTAGGAAAATGGAGTTGAAGAAAGATAATATTAGGGATGTTTCTTTGTATTTTAAGTAATCTGGAAAATGTAATATTTGTTTTGGTATATGAGGCCTTGCAGTGGTTGGCATAATTTTAATTTTAAAGTGATGGAGTGAGTTAGGCTTTAATAGAGAGGGCAAGATGGGTTAAAAGTAAGTGTTTGTGGGGTGTTGATGTGGGATAAGTGTAGAGCTAGGGGAGAAAAAAAGAGGGGGGATTGACCAATGGAATAGGAGCTGGTATGGTATAAGGGAATTAGAAACATTAAGAGGGTTAGGGGAGTGCGGAGGGTGTGGAATAGTGAAGAGAGCATAGCTAAAGTGAAGATCTTTAATGTGTTAAGATTTGTAATTGGGAGGTTAGACCTAGGACTGGGAGGAGGCTGGGTTAGAATGAATGTGTTTAATGAGTGCAGGTGAGTGGTGGAGGGGATAGAGTAGGGAAGGTGTTAACTGGATGATGGATGTTGGGGGTGGTGAAATGGATGGAATAAAAGTAGAAGTATTGGGGGTGCGTGCGAACTGGGGGCAGGGTAGGGGAGCGGAGTGAGTCCGTAGGGCGAACAGAGCAGGTACAGCCACTCCAGCAGATGTGTGTGGAAAAGTTATCAGTGATTGCAGGTAGATGCTAACAATGGTAGGGGATAGTCTGCAGCAATTCAGTTCAATTCTGTGTTTAGGGGAGCAGGGTCTTATTTGTATAAGGGGCAGAAGTGGATTCCAATCTAGTAATGCTAGGTGGAGGTATAGTCTGAATTTATGGGCAACAGTATAGATTGTTTGCAGGCAAACACTAATACCTGGAACAGTTTCTGCTCTTGGGGGGGGGATTTATGGAGATTTTCTGCCACCTACTGTAGAAATGCAGGTGGTGCAGGAGATTAGTGAGGGAGAGAAGAGGTACTCCCTGTGAGTGTCAGGGGTGCACAGAAGATATACCTTTCATACACAGTACATCTATTCCTTAAGTCCTGCTTATGCTTACATGCACTAGAGTAGCCACTGTTTGATGTCCTTGCTATGCTATTACCATTATACCCCTATACAAACAAAACTAATCTTATACCATGCTCCCTCAGTCATATGCTTTTACCTTTATACTCCTATACAAGCAAAACTAATCCAATACCTGCTCCCACAGGCATATGCTGTTACCATTACACTCTAATACAAACAGAACTAATCCAATACCTGCTCCCTCAGTCATATGCTGTTAGCATTATACTCCTGTGCAATGCTAATATCTCCCTTCCCTTCTTACCTAATTTTACAAATGTCTTCATTATATCTCTTGAACACTTTACACACCTGTACAATACTAAAATCTCTTTCACAACATAACTTTATAAATTACTTCATTATGTATATTGAACTCCTTGGAAACTTTTATTAACTAAAATGTAAGAACCCTAAACTTCTTTCCAACAATGTTTCTCTCCTACAGTATCAATCCATTTACTTCCTGTAAGATTTTAAAGCTACAGCTGTATAAACTTATAATTGTTGAAGTAAATACTTTACTGTATATCTCTGCCTTGTATTTATGTTTGATTTTTTTTTCCGTGAAATGTAAATGTTGTTTTTCTGAAAACTGTCTGAAATTTACTTGTTAATATGAATGCACTCTGATGCAACTTTTTTCCTTGGGCCCCCTCTGAAAATGGGCACTGCTCAGTCAAACTTAAACTGTCATCATATACAAATCAATAACAGACTTCATCATAATGATTTATTTATTTATGAATAATATCTTTTGATTTAAACCAAAGCTGTGTATATAAAAGGTCTTCAGAAGTCAAGTCTGAAGATGTATTAAGAATGAACTTTAATATTACAGAATAGCACAGTCAGTGAACACTCCACGTATGCTAATTGCCCCCCTTTTGAGTTATATAAGAAAGTTGTACCATTATTTGAATTGTTTCATTTCTGTTCTAAAGAATTTATGGTTTTGGGATTCATTTTCCTCACATAAATCTGACTAGGTGTAATAGGTAATCTGCATTTGAACATCTGAAAAGAAACTATGTAAATGTCTCCTTACTGAAATGTCAGCATTTTCTATGCTTATTTCCATGAGACCAAAAAAAAAATTCACAATGGCATCCCCTTCAAACTTATGTCTATATATATATATATATATATATATATATATGTATGTATATATATATATATATATATATATATATATATATATATATATATATGTTCACTATAGATTCTCAAAATACTTCTTCTTCTTTCGGCTGCTCCAGTTAGGGGTTGCCACAGTGGATCATCTGTTTCCATTTCTTCCTGTCCTCTGCATCTTGCTCTGTCAAACCAGTCACCTGCATGTCTTCTCACCATATCCATAAACCTTATCTTAGGCCTTCCTCTTTTCCTGTTACCTGGCAGCTTCATCCTTAGCATCTTTTTCCCAATATACTCTGCATCCCTCCTCAGCACATGTCCAAACCAACGTAATCTTGCCTCTCTGGCTTTGTCTCCAAACCTTCCAACCTGGGCTGACCCTCTAATATACCTATTTCTAATCCTGTCCACCCTCGTAACACCCACTGCAAATCTTAACATCTTTATCTCTGCCACGTCCAGCTCTGACTCCTGCCTTTTTGTCAATGTCACTGTCTCCAACCCATATAACATAGATGGTCTCACTACCCTCTTGTAGACCTTCCCTGAAATCCCGGATTTCAGTATTTTGAAATTCTATAGCTGAAAGCTTTAAATCATGAAACCCCAGAAGCACAAAATTCAAAATCCCAAAGTTTGGAGATTTTTAAAAAGCACTTCTGGTGTTGCGGTGTGCGAATGGATGGGTGTAAGTTCAGGTAAGTATGTATGTGTAAGTGTGTTGGTTAGGGGCTTTAGTGTATGCTAGTGTGTGTTGTGGCTGTGATGTGTATGTGCAAGGGGCTATGAAATGTGTGGGTGTGAGTTACCTTTGTGTGTGTGATTGTGCGATCTCGGAGTCAGTATATATAAGTGGGGGGTGGGTGCAGGGGGGCTTGCCCCTCTGCTTGTCTGAAGTATAGGATTGTATGTTTGATTGTGGGGGGACATTGTGTGTATGTGTATGTGTGTGGTGTATTTGGAGTGTAGGTTCGTGATTTTAAATTTCGTGGTTCTGGGGTTTCGGGATTTAAAGCTTTCGGCTATAGAATTTTGAAATACTGAAATTCAGGATTTCAGTATTTCGAGATTTTATAGTGAACCCATATAAATATATATATATATATATATATATATATATATATATATATATATATATATATATATATATATATATATATACAAACACACACACACACACACACACACACACACACACATGTACACACAAGCACACACACACACACACACACACACACACACACACACACACACACACACACACACACACACACACACACACACATATATATATATATATATATATATATATCAACTTCAAGATCGCCATTCCTGAAAGACTGAAAGACATTGGGATAAATCATTTCAGAGCTGTCTCTGTCCATTAGTAGTACAGGCAGCAGTCCTAGGCTAAGTTTTCTGTTTACCATGTGTTTGAATATTGTGTCCTATCTCTGAGCCAGATAGCAAACCAGCAGGTGACACAGGTGTTTACTCAGAGTTTATTTAGCTTTTCTGCTATGCCTTAGTGGGGAATTGTATCAAAAACATTGAAATATTATATTGAAATAATACAATAATAATACAATATTAGACATATTGGCAAGACACCAGATGTCTGCAGATAATGATGACAGTGAATACTATTTACATCAGGTATTTGTTTATTTTTTTTTCTGTTTTGCATCTAATCTTTTATAGTTGTCATGGTGGGGGTGTTTGATAAGAGTATGAGAGCAGCAAGTTGAAATATATTGCTTTTGAAAAGGCTGAGCAAACTGGTTGAGTTTTTATGACGTGTAACTTATTCTCTTGAAAATCCGAGCAGCATGAGCATTGCAACATAGATACACATACATACACACACACACACACACACACACACACACACACACACACACACACACACACACACACACATGCACTAAAAGCCCACAGTCATTGCTATGAGGGCAAATTCTGTTGAAAACTGTCATAAAGTTCATGTTGCAATGAAAGTCTCACTCCAAACAAATCCTACTGTAATGGCCCAAACAATAGAAGTGGCTGCAGATTTAAGAACTTTTGCCATTATTTCTTGTACTTTTTTTACAGTTATACATCATAGTGTATCTAAAAAAGTATTTAAATTTTGGAAGCACAGCCTGTGTGTGAAAACAAAGGACAGTTAGAAGATAACTGCTAAATGATAACTGTCATGGTTTGTTTGGTGCGTGAAGCATGAATGTGTTTAGCAGCAGCAAGTTGAAATATGCAGCTGTTGTCATGACCGTTATTTTTTCACTTTCATCACCAACAAACTTCTTAATTCTACACAAAAGTTAGGTTTTGAGGGATATGCTGTGTGTGAAAGAAATGGAAAGTCAAATGACTATATGATCACTATAAAATGGTCCTTCCATTACTGGCAACACAAAAAAACACAATAAGATTTTATACTTATCTTATATTCCTAAACATATAGGCTATGGAGCACATCATCATGGACCTTATAAATAAGGACATAGGGAATCTCCAAACTCTGGTCCCCATGCAGTTTGGGTTTTTGAAAGGTAGATCAAGCCTGCTCAACCTGATAGACTTCTTCAAGTCTGTCACCAGAGCTGTGGATGCGAGGAAGGTAGTTCACACAGCCTACCTAGATCTTTCCAAGGCCTTCAACACCATCCCCCACTCAGGAATCATAGATAGACTCACTAGACTAAACTAAGCATAAACCCCT
Source organism: Protopterus annectens (assembly GCF_019279795.1). Lineage (NCBI taxonomy): Eukaryota > Metazoa > Chordata > Ceratodontiformes > Protopteridae > Protopterus > Protopterus annectens. The sequence continues at coordinate 1,280,591,798 of NC_056733.1, forward strand.
AGGTCATAAGATGGGTTGCCAACTGGCTCACTGACTGAACCCACACTGTGAAAGTAGCGGACTCCAAATCTGACTACTGACCAGTTACAAGTGGTGTTACACAGGGATCAGTCCTAGGTCCTCTCCTGCCTGACATCTACTTCTCTGAAGTTCAAGCCAACACAAAGGGACTCTAGCTGACCAAGTTCGCAGATGATTGCAAACTGGGAGCCATTATTGATTCTCCAACTGATGTAGACATTCTATAAAAAGGCATCACTGACACCATTGACTGGTGCCAGAACCATGGCCTTAAGCTCAATGCCAAAAAGTGCATTGTCATTCTCTTTGGGAAAAATTTGGTGCCCATGAACTACCACATAGGTGGTAGTCCACTAAACACTGAAGGTGTGATAAGAGACCTGGGGATACAGGCTGACAGCAAACTCTCCTTTGATAACCACATTGCCACTGTAGTCAGAAAGTCCTTCTATGTGGCACATCTCATTACAAAAGGGTTCTCATCCAGGAAGAAAGAAGTCATAATCCCTTTCTACTCATCCCTCATTAGACCTATTGTAGAATACAAAGTTATGTCTGACCCAGAGCTGCTAGATATGCTACACCTAAAGAAATCCAAATCCCTCTGTGCCACATGCTCCAGGGACCTAAGCCTCATTACCACAATAAACAGAACATGCTGGAGGGACAGGTTCCTAACCCAGAGACTTCCCATACTCTGGAACAAACTTCCCATTCACATCAAGCAGAGCACTTCACTGGCCCTCTTTAAGAGAAATCTTGACGAGTGGATGGGCAATAGGAAGTTCACCCCGGGAATCACTTCAGTGGCCTTGCTTGACAGGGGCACTGGGAACTAACTTTGGGTGGCATGATACCAGGGAATCTTTTTTGGCTAGGCTTATATAGACTCCAGGGCTATTAGCCTAGTACACACCTATGAACCTATAAATAATGAAATCATTATCCTAGGTGATGTAAACATTGACTGGCTAGACATTGCCCAAAACAACCCTTTCAAAAGACATAAACCTTTACAACTTCTCCCAACTATTTCAAGACATCACCAGACCCCACAACAATGCAACTGGGGCTCCAGAATAGACTGGATATTAGTGTCCCACCCTAACAATATCACCGCTGCAGGCATACTGCCTAATACCATTAGTGACCACCATCCAGCATGTATCCTACGCAAATCAACCTCAACCCCAGGCCACCACCAATACAAATCAACCAGAAATTTGATTAAGTTCCAACCATCCATATTTAATGAAACGTTAGCTAAAGTAAATTGGCAACCTCCTCAAATCCCTACCACTTAATGAGACTGTTGAATTCTTTAACTCTTCATTCCCAGACATCCTAAATAGGCAAGCACCCACCCGCCAAAAAATGAATAAAACATAACCATGCAAGCTGGCTCTCAAAATCCACCAAATAAGTCATGTCCACAAGGGATAAAATCGGGAAATCATGGCAGAAAAACAAAGACCCCTTCAACTCTACTACAATCCAAGCAATTCTGTAACCAGGCACAATGTCTAATAACCAGAGATAAAAAAAGCCCACAACCCCCTACCTAGAAAATCATCTACTTCTAAAAGTAGAAAAGCCCACCTTACCTGCTGGTCAACTCCTCTATTCCTTCACCATCGCCAAACTATGGAACTCACTTCCACCTTCTGTAAGAAACACAGGCAGCACCACCACCTTCAAACAAATACTGAAAAATCACCTCAACTCTTCCTAGCTATCTAACTGATCTATAAATTAACCTCTTCCTTCTTATATGATAACTAAACTCCTATGCTTTTTGCTACTGCTGACTGATGATATTTTTTCCATAATTATTATTTTTTTCATCACTTGTTGATACTGGTACAATAATGCTGATTAATATATTTCTGTTTATACCCCTCTGATTGAATTCAACTGGTAACCAACTAAATTCATGTTTTTATATGTATATATGTATGTGTGTATATATATATATATATATATATATATATATATATACAGATATATATATATATATATATATATATATATATATATATATACATATATAATATATATATATATATATATATATGTATTATTGTAATCAAACCAACTAAATTCCTGCTTTTATATATATATTCTGTATACATCACTGTAATCACTATGTTTAACACTGATTCTACTTCTGTACCAAATAATGTTTAATTTTTTCTATATCTGTGTTCTTGTCGGAGCTTTTCACCCTGGGCCTCCACTGAAAATTAGCTCTTTTAGGCCCTGTGGACTTTCATGGTAAACAAATACAATAAATAAAATAAATAAATAAAATACCACTGAATGAAATGTAGTCTTCTGTCTGCTAATGACTGTATTTCTTGCAATCTATTTCCTCAAGCAATTATTAGATGCTGATTACTGGACATCATATCTTATTACTTAATTAGGTATATCAGCCTTAGCTGATTGCTTTTTTGCAACGTTTGCTTAATATTACATTTTCAATTAAGCTCATGTTTTTCAACTGTTAATGCATTTTTCGAAATGCTAAAATTACACAACCAGTTAATTGTTTTTGTTATTGTCTTGTACAAATTTGCTTGTACTATTTTTCTGTTTTGAACTATTGCCTCTGGACCAGGTCAAGACTGAAAAGGGTCTTTGGACCAGTTCACTTACTGAAAAGTAGATAAATAAATAGATAGATAAATAATAATTTAAATATATAATCTCATCCACTGACAAGCTTAAGAATATAACAAATAGTACTCCGATTTTTCCTTAAGAATACTTCAGAGTTTCACAGGCCCATCTACAACTAGACCGTGAGAGATACAGTAGTAGGTATTTTGAGGTATACTTAGCTAAGGCAGAAGACAGAAGGCCCCATAACACTGAAAAACTGTTCAGAGTACTTGCTCTGCAAAATTGTTGCAAGTCTTGTGGACAGTGTTGGAAAATGAATGACTTTTTTTCTGCAGTAAATTATTTCAGAAAAGCTGTAATTTCAGGGTAAATCACCCGTTATTGTCATATGTTTTGAATGCATGTTGGTCTTTTCCTTGGAATTTAGTATTAACGGTTGCTAGATGCTTACATTTGTCTACCATAAAAGCCAAGTCTTTGAAAATTAAGTTGTCATCACCTTTGCTGACATTAAAGTTTTGATATCCAAACTAAATGCTGAGAAACTGCATAGAGTGGCACTGTGGTTAAACCAGTGAATTTACATAGAATAAATGACATTATTGTATTTAGTTTCAGCCTCCAAACATGCCTGTGAATAAGGCTATAGATCTTATACTTGCTGTCTAAACTACATTTTCCATGATGTCTTTGCGTTTGAATGGACTTTACATATGTTTGCTGTTGGCAAATAATACTGTGGCTGTAACAATGTCATTAGGCATATAATTAATTATTAATGAGTTAACCCCCTTCTTCTTGGTTCTTGGCTGTTGTGGATGGTGATCTATCTGTTCCTACATCTGCAAACTTACTTTGAGGCAAATGAAATGTATCCAAAACCTCTTTGTGAGTATATATCTAAGTATATATAGAGATATACATACATACATACACACGTATATATATATATATATATATATATATATATATATATATATATAGCCATGGTTCTAGCAGTGTTTCCAAAAATAATAGCACTTTTCTAACAGTCCTTTAAAGATAATATGTGGAGCTACATTACTTGTTTCAATACATTCTTCATATCACTAACTGTGCAAGTGGCGACCTGGATCCTTTTAATAAGGGTTTTACTCCATTTTTCTAATGGTATTTCTTCAACTAAGTTGCCAATCATCTGGTGTGAGAGGCTTATTTTTGCATCAGTGAGTGTTTGCCAGGACAAACAATGCTTGTGATTATTCACAAACACTCCTTTTAAAGTGCAGCTATACATAAACTAGCCATCGCTGTTGCTTCTGAACTCCAGCAAATGGTTTGAATACAGACCACTACCTAAACATACTCTGTATCAAATAATTAACTGGTCAGCATGATGCTGACTTTATTGAAAGTATCTGCTTGCTTTCTATTGTAGTGCCTGATAGAACTTAACAGCTACTGTCTGCTGGCAAATGAGGCAACGTACACCAACACAATGCTCACTTTCTTCAAAGTGTCCAGTCCAGGAATTTGTAAACATGCACTGAATGTTTCATTTACTTTGGGGAGGGGGGACTGACATTTTACATAAAATTAATTAATTTCTTTTACACAAATAAGACTGAGTCTGAACTCCTGTTGCAGTAAAACATTACAACTTATGTGAATGCTGATGACACATACTGTTCACCTCAAGACAAAGTCTTCGTTTACACAAGAAACAAGCAGGCTTTAAATGCAAACTCCAATACAAGCTTCAATCACAGCAAATTACAGATCCATGAATTATGGGATTAATGGTGGCACACATGTCCCATAAAGCCTAGGTTTGTGATGGATATTCCAATAATTATATTTATAGCTAAAAAATGATTGAGAGTGCAAATTTTGCACATTTAAAACATTCACATTTTAATTTTATTTCTAATTTTTGGTGTTATATATATTTCTGTAGTGCTTACATTGATGGAAAATGTGAAATGGGATCCTTCTGTTCAGGTAGTACAAAGTACTGATAGACCTATAATGCCTGTAATACCTGAGACACATACAAGAAGCATGTCACTGCAAACTACATGCAAAAGAGCTAAGAAATATTGAACTAATGATGATGGACTAATGATAGCTCTGTGACAAAAGCTTAAATGTGTTCTGTCTGGAACTATGATTTATAATTTGTAAGAGAAATATACTGATTTGTGGGACTGTAGTCAGTGGCATAGCTGGGAGGCAAGAGGGGAGGTCCTCTCCGGGCGGCACTTTTTTCATTTCACATGGTGAGGGACTGACTACCACCTTTACTGGCATTCTTTAAGAACTTGTGTCATGTCTCAAATGCCCTGTTCTTCCTTTCCACTCAGAATTTTAAAGAAATATTGATCTCTCATTCACAAAACTGTTCCTTGCTGAATATAGTACGTATGTGTATATATATATGTGTGTGTGTGTGTGTGTGTGTGTGTGTGTGTGTGTGTGTGTGTGTGTGTGTGTGTGCATGTGTGTATGTTTGTAAAATGCCCCAGTTATGGATATGGTACAAGAGCCTGAATTCTCTACCCCTACCACCACTTGTGATTCAAGAAGCTGAGTCCATAGCTCTCAACTGTCCAGATTTTTACAGAATGTCTGGAATTTTTTGCTCATACTTTTTATCTGTTCCTCTTAAAATTTTTGGGGTTATTTTTGGCACATCAGTGAGGACTGAGTTCACTAAATAATGCTGGCCATTTAGGTTTCAGTCTTCCTATCTTTCAGGAAATGCATGGCAACTCAAAACATTTTATTCTAGCAACTTTCTAAGATTATGCAAGCAATGTTTAAAATGTGTCCCTGGTTTTGGCCTTTGTACCCCCCCACCATAAATTGTCTTTTTCCAGATTTCTTGCGCTGCAAAGTTGAATGATATAGTTGACTGCCAAGTGCATTTTACAAGGAGCTGAGAGCTTCAGGGGAAAATAAGTTTAGTGCTGCTTATGCCAGGTCTGTTTGCAACGTGTAGTTGTTGTTTAGCAAATATCACTATTGTGCTCAAATATTTAAAAGCATTGTTAGTAGCACAACAGGTATTATACTTACTTTTCATGCAGAAGGCTGTGGGTTCTACTCCCACAGTATGTATATGGATTGCTGATACTGTACTGTGTTGTACTTAAAAAGGAGGTGGATGCTGCAGTCCTGAGAATGTCCTCCTTTGGAGGAGATACCTAGTAACTATGAACCTGCTATCAGTCTGATATCTATTCTCTATTGCAATATTACCAGTTTATCATTTTTTTAATGTAACATTGGTAATTTATTCTTCAAGGGCAACAGTTACTTTATTTGTGGATGAAACAATGAAATATAAAGTTGTTTGCTAGCAGCAACCTCTTCATTAGTTACAAATAGCTTTATTGTGGAATTATTTAGATGATTTTTACATCTGCAGCAATTGTGCTTATTTATTGGTATTGGTGGATTGTAATGACAAACGTTTGAGCAGACGTTTATGATGGAAATATTTTGAATTGGGAAGTTTTGTCATTATTGGTTCATGCATTTTGTTTCATTGTTTACTGGAAAAATGTTCAAAACAATACATTTAAAACATGCTTTAACATGTGTGCTGTAGTATTCAAGGAATATAATTTCATACAATCAGGAAGTGAATCAAAGAGCATATATGTTTGCATTGTACTAAACATGTGTGCAAGGGGTCTATGATTTGAAAACAGCCCAAAGATAAACATTAACTGCCACTGGCCAGATGCAATTTTTTTGAAAGTGGGTTTCAGTGCTGTTACAATGAATGTGAGTTTCAAGGGCAGAGAAGTTTTAATTATGTTTGTTTTCATTTTGAAACTGTATTGCTTTGTTTAGCAGATGTCTATCAGTGCTTGCCCAATAAAATTTTAAATAAAAGATTTAAATGAAATCCAAATAATTATTGTAGAAGTAAAGCATAAAACAGTATGCACATTAATTGTTTATGATACATGCTGAGAAATAGCCAAGTAATTGGGACACTGGAATGGCTGTGTATGGGGGGGCCCCATTTGACTATGATTTTGTGAGGGAGGAGGGGCGGAAAATTCAAAGACAGCCCAGGTGGCACAAACTCTAGCTACACCACTGATTGTAGTAAATTTATACAGTCTTCTATGTGTTTAAATGACCAGATCAAAGTCTGTGGTAGGCCAGATAGTGGCTTGTGGATCATACATTGGAGAAGCTTGTCTTAAATTGATTCACATATATTACAGAATTTATCCACAATCTCTCAGTGGTTAGATGACTCAAATAGCCCAGCTGGACTCAGCATAAAAAAAGCTGCAAAACCTGACTTCTGGACCTGCTACCTGCAAAGCAAAGTATAGGTGATGGGTATGATGCCAGACAAGTGGTAGGCAGGAGAATGCTTAAGAGGTACTGTACCCTGGCAGTTTGAACTGGCAGTTACTCATTGCATTGATACGAATACTGTCACACAACTGGCTATTTTTTGCAGTATGAGATATAAGTATTACACAACTACTAAAACTTCAAGTAGTTAAACAGATTTAGGCTGTGAAGTCTGTTCATAGACAGACAGATCCATTACCTAATAAGGCAGACATAGCAAGTTCACCAGCAAAGTGTTTGGGGTCCTGAAATCACTTTTACCCATGTTTAGTAATGTACTGACATTATCACAAGTGCCAAAACGAACAGAGGACCAGCACCTAAGTTTCAACAGAAGAGAATAACCTACAGTTACCTTGTCAGTCCATAATGTGGATGTCCTATAGATTGATGCAGAAGTGAGAACAGAGAATGCTGACATTTATTGCATGATGAAATCCTCCATAAAAATGGGAAAAAATAAAGGGTAACACTGACACTAAGGATTCTAAACTTGACTGTCAAATATTTTCAATAAATGTTACTTGGTTTCATTTCTCCAGTTCCTTTGGGTCTCTAATACCATGATGATAAGGGACCCTTTTCCTAAGTCAAATTATGATTAAAGTTCATGAAATTAGTATTGTTTCAGTCTTTGCAGCACCAGCAATCTGCCCAGAACTGACTCTTTCTGGAATTCATACAGTTACATGTACCAGTAGCATATCTAAATAAGACTGTAAATTATTTTTTATGAGACCAATTATTCCTACTATTATTGGAACGGTCTGGGTATCCTTCTTCCACATTGCCCTTGTTTCTACCGGCAAAGCCTGATATTTTATTACTTTGTTTCTCTCTGTATGTAAGACTGTAATTACTGGGTGTAACAATTTCAATGATCAATGCTACTTTTGTCTTCTTTTCATGGACTAATATATCAGGTTTTCTTGCATCTATTTTTTGATCTTAGTAATGGATGATTCCATGTTATATAAACTTCATCATTTTCTAAAATGCTTTGTGGCTCATATTTCTAATGCTTCTCAGCTAATTCAGTATTATAATGTTGGCATAATCCTCAGTGCAACAGTCTTGCCAAATTATTATGCCATTACAGCCACATAGCTGAACGACACTGCATCGAAAATGCAGTCTGTCAAACCATTCTGACTGAGATCACATTACAGTGAAATAAAGAAATTTGCACTTTTCCCCACTGTAGTGTGATCTTGGCGTTGGTATAGATAGTTAGCTAGAGGATGTGAAGATTCGATGGACTGCATTTTCAGTGCAGTTCCATTCAGCGATGTGGCCATTCGCTGAAATGCTATAGACCCATATATCACACCCAGCAACAAGATATGCAACAGTTTCCAAGTCTGTTTTACACAACTTGCATTTGTCCATTTCTCTAACATGTTCAATGGACTTTGCAAACAATGTTTACATAGTCCACTATCCTGGGCCACCAAACATTTTAGTTTAAATTTACCTTTCCTTAACTATTCCTATGTCAGATCCTGATTGACATGAGGTTGTTCCAGAAGATTTTTGTACTTGCAACGAGATTTATGGCTTTTCCATATTTCCTATTTTCTCATGTGATCCTTCACCTTATGTTCTGGCATTTGTTTTTTGGCACATTTAGTTGATGCCTGATTTTTGTCAACTTCTGGTTTGATTTCAATGTCCACTTGACACCAATATGCTTCTGCTAAACTAGGCATGGAAGTAATGTTAGACTTGTTTTCCTCATGTTTTAAAACTTGCACTATGCTTGGATCTTGAGATGTCAGCAGATATATATGCAGTTTTTTTCATTTCAGATATATACATGTAATCAGTTTTGAGGAGGCCCATACCTTCCTCAGAATGGGGAATATATAATCTTGGTATACACTGATTGTTAAGTGTGAAGCATTTTTTCTTGTTTTCCATCTGATCTAATACCTTTTGGGACCAGTCATCTCCTTGCCCCTTTGTTAGCTCTTCTGGGCTCCGGTATTGCTGTTTGCTATGTCCCAAAGGAAGCATGCCTCCATATACTGAGTACCTTTCAGCTTATAAGTATGAATGCATTCTAACAGGATGGGCTGTGATGAGCTAGAACCTCTTCCACTTCCACACTTCTAGAATGGACACAACCAGCTAAGGTAATTCACTCCCATCCTTTCCAGCTGTTTGATCAAAATCAGGTTAGCCTGGTGTAGTCAAGGCTTTATCCCTTTAAGCCACAGAGCTGGTTTCATTGTGTGACATGATTGTTAAATGCAACAGTATTTACTTTTTATACCAGGCAAGTGATACTTGGATAGAAGTCATGCCTTTTAAAAATGTCTATCAAAAATAGCGGTTCCTACGATGTATCACTGAGACATTTTACATTTTTTTAACCTAACATTTTTTCTTAGCACTCTTTGTAAGATGTAGACTACAGTACATGAGCCTTTGTACAAGTTTGGTATCGAATATGTAACCAGCTTGTTCAGCTCCTAGATATGTGTCCCTAACCAAATGTACCACAGAGAAATGTCTTGCTGCATTAGTGCTGGAACCCAGTTTTGAGAAGTTAAATGAGTCAGTTAGGTTAAAACAGTCATTTTCCATAAAACATTGGTTTACTAGGGCTGAAAAGTTTAAAATCGGTAACATGACTGATTTGTGAGGTAACAGAACCTGTTTATGGTAAAACAGCCTAACTTGAATTCAGCAAACACTAGTAGTCAGCTCATGGTACAGTTTTCTGGCAGGAATAGCATAACTGGCATTGATTCGTGAAGAAGATTACGATACCCTATGATGCCAACATCAGGTTACTTGGAAATGTCAGCCATTGATATTATTAATGTTAGGAAGCACAAACATATTAACCAAAAGAAAGCTTACTCTGTGAAAAATAGCAGCTCATTAGAAGTGATGTTAACACTTCAGTCATCACAATCACACTAGCCCTAGACTATAGGTTTGATGCTTTACAAGATACATACATTCTTAATACAACAGTACTGTAAGAAAGTCTTAAAGTGGCAATAGCTATATTACATATTCACAATGTATTCATTACGTTACTTGTCATCACAACTGATAATGATATATTTTGGAATACTTACATTTAGTTTTACAGATGATGAAGAAGAGTTGATCTGCTCCAACAAATATAAAGTAAGAGTATGTGTTGTTTGATAGAAATGGTCTAGCAAGGCAATATCCTAATATTAATATACTGGCAGGGAAGAGCAGATAATCCTGAAATAAGTCTAATTTGAATTGTGTGTAGATTATAAGGAAGGAAGTAACTGAGGTGTTAGAAACTGGCTCATGTTGCCTTATGATACTGAAATCTCTGATCTGGATGTTGGTAATCCTAGAGCTGTTTTAAGCAAAAGGAAACAATTAGCTGATTTTAATGATAGTTATTGGTAATGAACATGCAGTGTAACTATGCAAAATGGATACAGTGGTTGTTCTGTTTTTTTTCATTCATTCACAGATATAAAATATGCTTTCAAATAGCTCAAGAAATTTCTATGAGGATGTGGAACTAAAGGGGTTGTGCATGTTTATGGATTAGTATTAAGCTAACTGCCCTTGCAAGCCATTTTAAGCATAGCCAATTATCCTTTGTGAGACTCAAACCCTGCACTTTGTGTTTGTAAAACAAACACCTTAACCATTAAGCCACCCACCCAAACCTTATCAAGTGTATGTCCAGCAAGTTTTTTTCTGTAGGGAAAAAGATTAGGTCTGTCAGGCATAGATTTGGTGACCATCTTTTGGAGGGCATATGTAAAAAAAAAATAACTAATGCACTGATTAAAATTTGTGGCAATAATTCATTATAGGTTTCTCTACAGAATTTGCTTGGTAGAGACTTGAATACTTTATTACTGGAAGTGAATGGAAAATCATGCTGGATGTTAAAAATTTGCCCAAAACAAATTAGGTATTTCCTTTAAGGTTTAGTCTGAGAACAGGCTGGATGAAGTCATTTGCTCTTAAACAATTAAATAATCAATCATTAATGTTCAATTCTGCATTACAATAACTTTGTACTGATGTCCACTTCATAAGCCTTTTTGCTGTAAAGTTATGGTCAGGTCAATCAGATTCAAACGGTTATGCTCAGAAAATGAATAAATGATATTATATTTAATCAGTTTGAGAGTACTCCCTCAAAATCAGGTGAAACACAAACTCAACTCTTGTGTAACAAAGTGTATTTGTAGTCTAGTTTCCTCAAGCATTACCATGTGATTGAAAATACATTAAATTGTTTCAGAGATGCAGGCTGACATTCATGTTCTCTTATGAATCAGACAATTTAATATCGTTGTACCTAATAGTATTATCAAAGTCCCTGAACTGAATTCTGGCCTCTGAACTGCCCATCCACCTATATATATATATATATATATATATATATATATATATATATATATATATTTATATATATATATACTTTATAACGTCAACTTATTCATCAACATTCAAAATGGCAATTATGAACTCCCAGAACATTGTATTTCTTCTAATGGAAAGCAACTACTTGGCCACCAATAATAACATTACAAACAGAAGAAAATTGAATTACTCCTCCCCTACTTAAATATATCAACTCTGACATCTAACTACAGCAGAGAAAGGGCAACGTTCACCATGGTGCCCAAGTGGTTACTTTCCTGGAGAGGAAATACGCTGTTCCAGGGGTTTGTAATTGCAAACTTACATTGTTTTTTGTCTCACTGTTTTGAACGTCAATGAAATAGTTGACGTTATGATACATACATATATATATATATATATATATATATATATATATATATATATATAGGTCATCTTCTAAATCTTGAAAGCTCATAATCTTGAAATTCAAAATACTGAGTCTAAAATCTTGAAAATTCAAAATATTGAAAACTCAAAATACTGAATTTCATAATATTGAAAAAACTACCGGATGCTAACACTTACTACACTCCACAAGAAGTACATAGAGAAACAAATAAAAAACAAAGCATATTAGTTTACGCCAACTATTAGTAGGGGGGCAAGACCTCCTGCACCTCCCATCCCCCGCACCCCCTGCTACTTAAATATATCAACTACGAGATCACACTTTACTACACTAAGATGAGTTATGTTGTTGTATAGCAAATTAGGGAACATGACTATGGTTTCAACAGGCAGTCATGAAGCACATAATAGTACGTTTGTGGAACAATATCTTTAGTTCATCACAACAGCACCACAGTACAAGTTAAAATTCTGTAGTTGAGATAAAAAATATATTTTAATATCCAAGATAAAAGCAACGAAAAAGCACAAATACATGGGGGGTGCAGGGTGGCTTGCCCCCCTCCTTATATTTGGAGAAGAGTAATATGGTTTGTTATGTAGTTGTGCTGGAATGTTGTAAGTGTTGGTGTACTCTGATTTTTCAATATTACATAATTCAGTATTTGAGTTATCAGTATTTTGAACTTTCAAAATTTCAAGATATATATATATATATATATATATATATATATATATATATATATACACACACACACACACACACACACACACACACACACACACACACACACACACACACACACACACACACACACACACACACACACACACACACACACACACACACACACACACACACACACACACACACACACACACACACACACACACACACACACACACACACACACACACACACACACACACACACACACACACACACACACACACACACACACACACACACACACACACACACACACACACACACACACACACACACACACACACACACACACACACACACACACACACACACACACACACACACACACACACACACACACACACACACACACACACACACACACACACACACACACACACACACACACACACACACACACACACACGTCTATGTCAGAAGTTTTCAGAAACTCAAAATCATGGTATTTTGATCTTACTCTAACAATGAGACTGTTGCAATAATAAGTTTACTGAGCTTTGTGGAAATTAGGGATTAAGTGGAAATCTTGGCTAGTGGTTGCTTTAAAAAAAAGATTGTAATAGGGAGCTATCATAGACCTCCCCCATGACACAAACATTCTACAAGAGAGTCTAACATAAGCAACTGACTGGTATGAATGCCATGAATTAAAACTTAATACAAAGAAATGCAATACAGTGCCCTTTGGGAAATCATCCACCCAAGCTAAATACTTCATCGATAAAGCCCCACTAATAGTTGACCTGCTAGTTAGGGATCTGGAAACATATGTAGACAGTAATCTTGCACTCAACAAACATGTAGTCAAGATAGTAAGAAAATCTTTCTATGTCGCTCAAATCATAAGCAAGGTATGGCATCGAAGTCTGAGGAAGTTATAGTACCACTTTATTCAGCCCTTCATTGAGTACAATGCCCCTTTGGCATGTACCTACCCATGCACTTGCAACAGTTGGAACACCCTCAAAACATCATCACCAGGAGAATCCAAGGTATGAATACCCTGTCCTATGCATATCACCTTAAGGTTCTATCTCTGTACTACTGGTTACTGAGAGGTGATCTATAAGTAGCATATAAGTCTTCCTCTGATCCAGCTCTGCTGGATCTCCTGCACATCCACAAGACAAACAACACCAGAAACACTAGATTCAAGGACCTGAACTATGTGTACAACTTAAATAGAACCCACTAGAAGGACTTGTTTGAAGTACCCCATTATTCCCCACTACAAAAAGCTATTTTGAGCAACATCCGAAAGGCATAGATTATGCTTGTTAATCCTTGTGGCTAAAATTGTTGCTTAACAATTTGGTGGTCAAAGAATCTAATTCAAATATGTACTTATTTTGGGGAATCACAGTAGAACAGCAAGTAGTTTTGTCACCTCAAAGCAAGAAGTCTTTTGGTTTGATTCCCAGGGTGTTGCCTTCTGTGCTGAGTCTGTATTTCTTCCCTGTGTTCTGAGGGTTTTCTCAAGTACTCTGATTTCCTCCCACATTCCAAAGATGTGCAATAGATGGACTTGACATTCTAAATTAGACATATAGGTGTGAGTGTATGTGCAAATGTGTGCTATGGAAGAACATCCATGGCATGGATAGCCACATGGTGGAAAAACATTGGCTGTAGATGATTGTCACTGTTGAAGTGACACCCAGACCCCATGCAAAACTTGGGAAAAAGGGTTGTGGAAGGATAGATGGATGGACTGATTGAATTTATTTTGTTTTTTTATGCAAGCTTTTACAAAGAATTATTTTTATGGTTTGGAAACTACAATCAATAACACCAACACAAAAAAAAAAAATGTTAGAACTAGATTTTTTCAGATTGGGACTGGAGCACTCATTGCAATGCTTATATGCTCTAGGACGTACATATACATCATATCAAGTAGCAGTTTCACTTGATACAAGATGAAATTTCATCAGATGGATTTATTAAGATCCCCAGTGGCCTGCAGTAAAAAAGTCCTCTGTTTAGATGCAGCGATTTGCAATTCATAGACACATTAGCTTCAATAAGGAAAAGTGTTGTTATAGACAAATTTGCATGTCTCTGAATCATCTTAACTGCCACAAAGTACTATCAGTACTTCCTGTGGTAAGTAACAGTGTTGATAATCACTTTGTAAAAGCAGAGTTAACCCATCATTCACTCTCCCATACACAATATACACACACAGGCATGCATAGGCACATTCATGCAAACACACATGTGCTCACACAAACACAGACAAACACATATACACCACAAACTTCATACTTGTCCCTTTGCTTTCTGAATGTCCAGAATGTCTCCTTTTCTTAGCATTATAACTCACGGAAGTTTTCAGTTAGACATTAATGCCAGACATCAGAGTTTTGCATATCATATCTTTTCAAATGTGCATATCAACCCTGGGTTCCAGTTGCTCCACTCCCCCATTACCAGTCATATTTAAGTGCCTTAAATCACAGCAAGTAGAGGTAATCTGGTGTGTTTAGTGCTCACCCACCCAAGGTTGCAGGCTCTCCTCATGAGTTTAGGGGATGTGGAGATATGACAGCCACTGCAACCCACCTACTGACATACTTCCATTACACAGACACACATACACACACACACACACACACACACACACACACACACACACACACACACACACACACACACACACACACACGTACATGCGCACGCACACATTTGAAACAGGTCTCTCCCCAGCCAATGTAATTTGCACACACCTAGACCCATTAACTCATAGACACACACACACACACACACACACACACACACACACACACACACACACACACACACACGCAGACACATATACACACACACACATACACACACACACACACACACACACACACACACACACACACACACACACACACACACACGCGTGCACAAATGCAACCCCTCAGATACACTTACACACACACCTCCTAACTTCACCTTCTACCTTACAGCCAGACACACACACTCACACATGCATCCCCTCAGATACACTCACACTCACACACCTTCTAACCCTACCTTCTACCACCAAGACAGACACATATTCAAACAAGCAGCCCCTCAGATACACTCACATGCAAACATACCTCCTAACTCTACCCTTTACTTCCCAGGCAGACATGCACACTCACACATCTGTTTTGTGAATCGAGTATTTTTAATGTTGATACAATCAGGTTCTAATTTATAACTTTTTGAATGAGGAATTGAAATGCAAACATTAAAAAAAAAATCTATTGTACCTCTCGCAAAAGCGGACAATGAAACATACAAGACCCAGTAATGATTTGTTGGTTTATTTACATGAAAAAAGAGAGAAAGAATGCATTTTACATCAATTCTTGCTACAAAGAGATACGTTGGTGGGTAGAAACAGTAGCTATAATTTTCACATATGCACCAAATTGTAACATTCTAATTTGTAAAACATTGAGAAACAAATTGCAAATATATGATTGTCTCTACCATATTTGTTAATTTGTGCATCAAATGTTCAGCTGTACTTAGAAGGATTATTTAAAGCTGAGGACCAATCTTTAAATTAATTAACAGACAAGACACTTTTTTCCATGCATTTTTGGAAAGTTACTGAAAACAATTTGCCAGCTTTGTTCTTGCTACAAAATGCCAGCCAATGCAAATGAATTATCTATATTGAGTTGTCCTTATACTACTCTTAAGTATATGAGTTTTGAGTTTAGCATACCTGTTTTGCTAAGTATGCTTAACTATATCACTATATCACTGCATGTTTGAACATTAACTTGAATTTTAACAGTGTGAAATTACTTTGAAAAGAACCGATCTTCTTTCTTTCTTGAGGCGATGGGACATATCTGGCTTTCATTATTGATTCTCCATTCTGCCAGCATAAAATCTGACTTTGGCTGCATTTATTCTTGCACTTACGTCCAGATTAAATTCTGACATTTAATATTAATAAATCTGATTGTAGTTTATCATCTTAATCCGGATTTATAAACTATACAGTTTCCCATAAGAAAAAATGAAGCCTGGCACAGACAGCATGCATTCCACTAGGTATCCTTAATAATTAACTCTGCGGTATTTTTTGCCAAGGCATTTATTATGCAAGGCTTGTGTCCAACACATGATATCCTGCGACAACAGAATTAGATAAACCAACATTTCTTGGCTCTAAAACAATGTGTGAACTAAGCTATGCCTGTACAAAGGGAAAAAATGAAAAAAAGAAAACTTGTAAAGGATTTTTAGACTACAGTATTAGGGATTTTTTGGACAGGAACTTGAAAGAGTGTGCTTATGTTTCAATAAGTTATGATTGCAATTATTTTTTCTGAACTAAAATAAGAAGACATAAAACATGCTAGAACCAACCTCTTTGTTTAAAATAAAGACATACTAGAATCAACCTTTTTGTTTAAAGTATGACGTATCTAAATGCAGTGAAAAAAGGGGTTAATGTGCACAACTCGCTGATTTCACAACTTCATTCAGCATCTCACTAATTTTATTTTAAGAACCTCATTCTCGGTGCCTTTAAATTATGTATGCAATAAGGTACAAAGGGGTGTACTTGGTGCAGGTATTTTCCTATGCCGATGAACTTTGTAAGACATGAGCCCAGTAGTGAGTACCTTTCAGTTCCTAGGTATGTGATAATGTTTGTACCACGTGCACCCAGATTGTCTTATAGCACATAAAAATGAGTATATGTATTTTTTGCAGCATTAAATTTACATTTAGTATTTTATGTATGGTAATTATATGTTTGTATATTATTTTAGTTCATCCATCCATTTTAATGAACAGTGCAGTTTAAATACTTTTTAACTTTTTTGCATTTTGGTATGTAATTTTCAGGGATGCTAGGCCTATCAACTCTATACTAATGGAAGCACCAAACCCAGATATCGAATACAAATCCACAATCCCAAATAAACTCAGTACACAGCAAGCAGCTTCCACACACAAAAGTCCCTTTAATTCCACTGAAAGACTTGAGAAAACACTTTAAAAAATACCACAAAATAAAAGTTAAATGGTTGAACGCTTTCATCTCTTAATTCAACATCTTCAGAACCGCTAGCTGCTAACACAGTAAGCTTAAAATAGGCTGTCAATTACTTTAGACTTTTAATAGGGTGTATGTACTCCTTATTTGAATATTAGTTTTGACTGGTTATATTTGAAGGATACATGTGTTTGAAAGCCTATTTTAAGCTTTAGAACTCTATACTAATGATTATCTCTCTTATTGATTGCCTATCTGCATGATTCTGGGGACACTGCACCACAAACTAAGTTGTCACTTAGCTGTCACTGTCATACATAAAAACCTTAGCCATTATGCCAGCTCCCTGTCTTGGACATTTCTTCTCTTTCCTTATCATATTGCAGGTTAGGAGGTTGGTATATATATAAGCAGCAGGGGATGCAGGGGGCTTGTCGCCTGTGTTAAGGTACAAAATAACTTTCACACAACACAGTTTAGCAGAAAATAATCTAATTTATTTCAAGAGCACATATGTTTATGACTGGGAATTGATAACACGATTTCAAACAGGTAAATAAAACTGGTAAATAAACCTTCACTTGCTATCAGACCGTTTTCACATGCAGTTTCCTTCTGTCGATTGGATGCATAATGCATATGCACTCATTTTACAAATATATTCTTGCTGGCAATAAAAAACATGTTTACATTTTGTTGGAATAAAAGGACAGCTTGAATCATTTTCGGTCACACATTTCCCCTCAAATTTTCGTAAAGTTTACTAATGTCTTTAATTTTTCATTGTCATTATTTTTTCACTATAACTTCTAATGCGGTCAATGGCAGTGATTCGGTTCTGGTTCATTCCACACATTTTTCTTGGATTCTAAAAGTTTATGAATATGAATAATGAAAAATGTTTCTTTAAATTTATTCATCAACTTATAAACTGCTCTGGTTATGTGGTTGTTAAATGTTATAAAGCTGTGTGTTCCTGACTTGATGTTATTCTGTTGAAGTCCACTGTACTTGGGAGAAAGTGTTAAATTTATTTATTAAAGTGAGGTGCATCTGTTTCTGGTTCTCCTTTCTTTTTTGTTTTATCATTTTGTGCATAAATAAAATAAAACTAGTAGTTATATTAGTATGGCAATCAACATAAAACATTTCAAAATACATCCTCCCTAATATAAAACAGGTTGGCAAACCATGGCTACAGAGAAATGTCAGCTTCTTTAGCATGAAACAGTTTAGCAATTTTCTGAATAATTTCTAGATTACTAACATTGGTGCCAGTGTTTTCAGGAATAAACAGGCAGCACTCCATTTTGATAAGTGTGCAAATACATCCCTTAGAAGCAAGGCTGAAGCCAAGTGCCATTCTGTCCTGCAGCACCACACTGTACATGGCAGTCATTTCAAGAGTAATCAGATTTATTGATTTAAAAGTTTTTCCCCATATAATAGACTATACTTCTACTGTCTTTGTATATACTGATTGTCATAGTTAATTGCCATGTTTTATTTCTTTATTTTTTAATATTACATCACTAGTGTCTCCTTGTGCTTTATCATACCCTGTGTATTCCACTGTCAGATTATATGTACATGTGTTTTTTTTAATTACATCTAAATTACTGTTTTATTTGATGTTATCTCAGTCTCTGGAGCTTTTCTCCCAGAGCCACCACAGAAAATGGGCATTTAATACCAAGTTGGACTTTCATGCTAAACAAATGTCAATAAAGAAATAAACAAAATCATAAAAAGTAGCATTGCTTAGTTCTACAAGTTTAAATAATTTACACAACCCCAAATATATTTGACTGCCCTATAAGCAGGCATAATTCCTGCTCCAGAAATGAACCCATTACCAAGATCCATGTGAGTAGGTCCTTTAAAAGCAGTCCTTTGAAAAGCATGATGATAAACACAAGAGACATCTCTTTTCCAAAATGGTTTCAGAATATCCTTTTTATCTCTCCTGTGACATACCATACACATTTTTCCTTCGGTTAAAGTGCCTGTATGTCACATAACTGGAATAACAAAACCTGTATAACAACAACCCAACCAGTTTGTTAGTAACCAGGGCTCTGTTTGGTCTTTGCAGATGGAATAGTGTTCATGTAATGTTACCATACCAAACCCTCCAACACCATCATAAAATTTCCAAAATAAATTGCAAGTACTATTTATAACAAAAGTGTTCCATTTTGAAGGTAGCAAATATCTCCTTTAGTAGTCACTTATTGTTGAAGTGGTACTACTGAAAAGGGACTTTTCAGTTTCTATTTAAAAAATAGAGTGAGATACTAACTGGAGTTCTATATCAGTCACTGGTATTGGAAGTAATGTACAGTAGGTATGTGTGCACAAACCTGATAGTCACTATCATACAGAGTTATGGTATATGTGTATATTATGGTATATGTGTATATTATGGCATATGTGTATATGTGTATATTATGGTATATGTGTATATTATGGTATATGTGTATATGTGTATATTATGGTATATGTGTATATTATGGCATATGTGTATATTATGGTGTATGTGTATATTATGGCATATGTGTATATTATGGTATATGTGTATATTATGGCATATGTGTATATTATGGTATATGTGTATATTATGGCATATGTGTATATTATGGTATATGTGTATATTATGGCATATGTGTATATTATGGTATATGTGTATATTATGACATGTGTATATTATGGTATATGTGTATATTATGGCATATGTGTATATTATGGTATATGTGTATATTATGGCATATGTGTATATTATGGTATATGTGTATATTATGGCATATGTGTATATTATGGTATATGTGTATATTATGGTATATGTGTACAAGGCAGCAGAAAAATATTGAATTTAGCATGTCAATCAGGTGTTCTGGATTGAGTTCTAACCAAACACCAATCTGTGCTTCTAGTAATATGCTTACTTCTAATAAGAAGTGGCTCAGTGCTTACAGTTCCAATGTTTGCTGCTGCTGATGAATTCATATATCCAGATGACAAAAGTAGGTGAAATAAAATGATGATGAAAATCACAGTAACTGTTCCTATGATAGGTCCCTATGAAAATCAAGCATGTTGGGGCTGGAGAGGGTATTGAAGAAACTGCAAACATAAATGTTGGAATATTCATTTATAATTCATATAAAGTTGATTTACAAATAAAGTCCAACTGGAAAAAATATTTACTTATAATCCCCAAAAAATATTTTTAGGTACTTGATGCATTATCTGGTCCATCTATTTATTTATTTATTGACATTTGTTTACCAAGAAAGTCCAACTGGGTCACAAGAGTCCATTTTCAGTGGAGGCCTGAGGAGAAAAGTTTCACTTAACAGAGAAAATAAAGAAATGTTCAAACATTAAATAAGAAACAGCTGAAAGTTATACATTTCAAAATTAATCAACGATATTGTAAGCACTAGAGATACACTAAAATATGTTATAAAGAAAATCGTGAGAAAAAGGAGAGTAAAACACTATAATACAATTCTGGAGAGCATCCCTTTGACAATTCACAGTAACAATAAGTAAAAGTCATGGGTTTAGTTCAATTGTAAATATAAAGGGGGAGAGAGAGTAGGCTAGATTAGTATAAATGAGAAGGAGGTGATAGGAAAAGGTTATGTAAAGTGGTAGAGAGGGTAGGATAGCCAGGCGAAGATGAGGAAGTGGCAACAGGTAGAGAATCTGTACAGACAGGGGTAGAGAATAGTAGACAAGATTTATGTTCAACCTGGTGGGAGGGGGTATAGCATGAGCAGAGCCATGAGTTTGATAGGTGGCCTTTCAGAAGATGCTTGAAGGAAGAATGGTAGGCTCAAGTAGTAATAGCCTGTAGAATAGAATTCCATTTTCTGGCAACATTGTAGCAATCAAGGCTATTTCCAATTGCTTTTTAGGGTTTTTTCATGGTGAGAAGTTGTTTCTCAGTATAATAAAGGGGTCTGCTTGGGTAATAGGAAGGAAGAATAGAGTTTACTGTAGGACAGGCATGGGGTTTATAAATTATGTCACAGGCAGTAGCTAATTGTATGAAGTCCCAATAGTGAGGCTAATTCAAGCCGGTTCAAACTATTAAGGGCCTTGCAGTGATGTGTATAGTAGCATTTATTGGCAGCAAATTTAGTAACTTTGTTGTAGCATATTTTAAGTTTAGTTTTCACAGGTACCTGCAAGTTGGTAAGGAAAGGAGCAACATATAAGAGTGAATGAAGATGGTAAGTGATTGCTAGGGTAGTTTTAGCAAAGGTAGTAAGAAAATGTTCATGTCTGTAAAGCATGCCACATTTCTGGTGAGTTTTTTTATATTATTTTGCATGTGGAGTTGAAATACGAGGTTGTCATCAATTGTCACACCATGTAGTTTTGTATGGGATACAATTTTTATATCTGTATTGTTAAGTGAGAAGATTTTGAAGCTATATTTGTTCTTTGTGCTTGCTTTTGGGAGGAATAGGAGTAGTTTTGTTTTTTTGGGGTTAAGTAATAATTAGGCATTGTGAAGCCAGTTTTCTACAGAGGTGAAGGATTCTTGTGTGATTTCAAGAAGATGCTCCAGAGTGTCAGATGAACATATTAGTGTCAAATCATCTGCATACTGTATAAGTGATCCTGGTCTACAAATGGTACAGAGGTCATTAATGAAAATGCTAAACAGAAGTAGGCCGAGACTTGAGCCTTGGGGTACACCAGTGGTAATGGGGAGGTAAGGAGAGGAAGCATGTTGCCATCTATCATTACCTGCTATTGAAGGAGTTTGCTATATGAGATGATATCAAAGGCTTTGAAAAATCCAGAAATATTGAATAGATAAGTTTGCTAGAATCCATTGTCTTGTTTATATTATCTAAAATGATTACCGTGAAGTAGTTGTACTATGGCCGGGGGGGGGGGGGATCTATGCTGAGTACTGATTAAGAGCTGCTCTGGGAGGAGGTGGTGAACAAGTTGAGTGTGGAGACATTTTTTCTAGGAGTTTTGAGAGAGTGGAGAGAATTACAATGGAACAAACGTCAGAAACTTCTGTAGAGTTTCCTCCCTTGTGCAGTGGGATGCCATATGATCTTTTCCAAATGGTTAGGACTAAAGATTCCCATATGGATCTATTGATTAAAATAGCTACTAAAGATTCACATATGGATCTGTTGATTAAAATAGCTACTTAAGATTCCCATATGGATCTATTGATTAAAATAGCTACTAAAGATTCCCATATGGATCTATTGATTAAAATAGCTACTTAAGATTCCCATATGGATCTATTGATTAAAATAGCTACTAAAGATTCCCATATGGATCTATTGATTAAAATAGCTACTAAAGATTCCCATATGGATCTATTGATTAAAATAGCTACTAAAGATTCCCATATGGATCTATTGATTAAAATAGCTACTTTCTAACTTCTGTTGCTATCTTGAAGTATTTGGGGCTGAGGCTGACTGCAGCTGTGGATTAATGTTTAAGTAACATTTTTTTATAGGTAAAGTTTTTTTTTTTTTCATTTGTGGCAACGTATGGTTTAGATTCATATTTTTCAGAGGTTAACATTATAGCAGAGGGTGCAGTTGGTAATATGTTATGGGTCTGTGCAGTGGAGTGTGATATCCTGTTGGTTAGGGCAGCAATGCTTTCTATAAAGCATTTATTAAATGTAGTTGCTATTTTGAGGCGGAAGCAGGTTTGACTGGAATACATATCTTTTTTCTGAGCCAGGACTGAGTAGTGTGTAAATAGAGGACCAGAATTTTTTGGATCATTTTTATAATTAAGTTGTAGTTGGTCATAGTATTGTTTCTTATCTTTATTTATTTGTTTTTAGTTTGATTATGAAGTTCCCTGTATCACGGATTTTTTTTTTTTGATTTAGTAACTCCCTCCAAGCCTTGTCTCTGGAATGCGTAATGTTTTTTGGTGAGGGTGGATAGCTGGGGAAGTGTTTTACATTTACTCTTTTTATACATCGAGGGGCAAGGATACTTAGGATGTTTAAAAAAAGTATTCAAAGTTGCAACTGCATCATCTAATGGGAGAATTTTTAGAACAGATGAGTTGAAGGACCTTAGCATGCTGTTAAATAAATTGTTGTCAAATTTTGTGAGATTCCTGGTTGGTTTAAGTTGGTAGGTAGTTGGGTGATGAGTATTAGGTCTGTGTGTGGATGCCGGAAGATGGTTATTTAGGGAGTTGGGATAGGTTCCACTGATATTATATTTACTGGGGTCTGAGACTAAAATCTAATCAAGAATTGTGCCCTTTATTACTTTTGCTGTATCTAGTAGGTGTTGTGATTAGCTGAGTCAGACCAATTATATTTATGTATATATTTATGTAGGATGAGAGACTGTCAGAGTTTATATTTTTCCAGTCAATATTGACATCAACCAGAATGATTTTTGATTATATATTTATGTATATATTTATAGGATGAGGGACTATCAGAGTTTACATTTTTCCAGTCAATATTGACATCAACCAGAATGATTTTTTTTCATAAGTAATAGTACTAGATACCCAGGAGAGAAATTATTCAAGTATGTAGTTACCAGTGGGGTGTAAATTACAATATTACAAATTGCTTTTCTGATTTTAGCTTTAAAATCTGACCCAAAAAATTCTGGAATTCTATCAATCAAATACTTCATCCTGAAAACCCTATCTCACCCAACCCTACCCCTGAAAAGACACCAGTAGAAACTGCCAACACCTTCAATACTTACTTTGTTGAATCTATATCCAGACTTTTTAACTCCAATAGCTCCAGTACAATGAACCCCATAAACCCAGCTTCCTCTTCAACAACTGCCCCTCACAAAATCTTCTCCCTCAAGCCCATCTCTACAACATACATCCGAACCCTACTCTCCAAACTGAAACCTTGCTCAGTATCTGCTGATAACATCCCATCTTACTTACTTCAGACAGCTACCCACTCACTTGCCTTTCCTATCTCTATCATCATTAACCACTCAATCTCTGAATCCAAAGTACCATCCATCTGGAAACAGTTCTATACCCTACCTAGCCACAAAGGAGGTAACTCCACTGAAACCTCTAATTTTAGACCTATTGCCATCCTCTTTTCTCTGTCAAAAGTTCTTGAAAAAATGCATACATACTCAAGTCATAGATCATCTCTCTTAGGAAAACCTACTTACACCTACACAACATGTTTTTTGACCGAAGCATAGCACCTATATGGCACTTCTATCCTTTCTCAGTACTATTTCCCTGGCCAGAGATGACCATAAACCTATCTCCTGTCTCTTCCTTGATCTCTCAAAGGCCTTTTATACTGTTTCTCACTCTCTACTATTAAACAAACTGTCTAACCCCAACTTTTCCGCAGATACAGTGGCATGGTTTGAAAGCTATCTAAAAGATGGATTCCAATCTGTAAAATGGGACACTGCTTTATCTACTCTCCTTCCAATACAAATGGGTGTCCCTCAAGGATCCATTTTAGGGCCACTACTTTTCAACATCTTCGCAAACTTGCTCTATACCTCCTGCCCACTCTCCTCTATTATACAATATGCCAAAGACTCTACAGTCATAACAGTAGCTAACTCTCATGCTGAACTCTTAACAGCTACCCAGTCATCCTTTAACTCAGTAGAAACATGGCTGTCAAACAACCAACTAATTCTCAACCCTAAAAAAGCAAAACTCCTAATTTTTCCTCCCTAAAACAGCCAACCACATAGACTTGAGACTACATACCACAAAGTAGCTAGATTTGCAACTCAACAATCCTACAGATCTCACCACTGTCTCTCTCTAAGATATTTAAACTGGCTTGAACTGCCCCACCTCCTTTTCTCTGAGCGCCAAACCATACACTCAATTCTTTACCAGCCATCTTTCTGTCCAGCCTTACACTTTATCATCTCCCACTATGATCCTTCAAGAAACCTCCGTAGCTCTTCACAAGACCTCTTAAAAATCTATAAGCCCAAATCTAAAGCAGGATGTGACTTATACAGCTACCACCCCTCTATTCAATGGAACAAACTTCCCCTCGGAATTCGAACACACACACATCCCAAACAATTTAAACTAACCCTAAAAGAATATTTCAACAGGAAATGGATCTGCCAGTGCTCAAACCCTCCTTGAAAACTCTCTACTTCACTTCCCTAATCAATGTATTCCTCTCTCTTATACTTGTACTGTATCCTGTTAGATTAATTGCAAGCAAAAAAAACAAAAAAACACATTTTTTACTCCTATGTTGTTTTTTTATACTATTACTTTTAAAAAATGTTGTGACTGTAATCTAGCAATTTTCAACAATTTTCTACTTATATAATACTTGTATGATGACGAAATGTAAACTGTATGCTCTCAAAAATGCTCTTGTAGTTTGCTAGCTGATTGCCTTATTCCACTTGTATAATATCTGTAATAATGACTAAATGTTGTATGTATTTACTGGAGCTTTTCTCCCTTGGCCTCTGCTGAAAGAGGGCTTTGGCTCAGTCAGACATTCCTGGTCAACAAATGTAAAATAAATAAATAATAAATAATAATAAATAAATAAAGTCACATGAGTATTTCAGCTGTGTGAAATTTGGGAATGAAGTAGGAATAGAAGGAGAGGTTATAGGAGCTGGGGTACAGTAGGGCGACTCCTCCTCCTTTTTTGTGGAGTTGGTCAGTCCTCATAATGTTATAGCCTGGAAGTAATGTTTCTGTATCTTTCATATTGGATTTAAGCCATGTTTCAGTGATAGCTATGATATCTGGGGAATAGAGTTATGTCCAGGTATGTAGATCTGTAATTTTATTACAAATACTACACAGATTTAATGATATCAGACTTATTTTTTTTGGTTGGACTTGTGCTTGATGGAGTGGGAGACTGGTATGTTTGTAAATGGGAATTGATTTGGTTGGAAGAAGTTTTTGTATAAGAAGTAAAGGGTGTATTAGAGAAGGAATCACTTGTAACTGAAAGATGGGAGTTATCTGGGCTGTTATGGTGCTTTCAGGAACTGATGGTATTGATGTTTAGGTTTATATTAGTAGGACCAGGGTTTAGTGGGTATGAGTGGATATTTTGTTTTGAGGGAGTGATGAATGCAGTAAAGTATTGTATTTAAGACAGAGAGTAGTAGAGATATTGAAGATGCTAGGAGATAGAATAGTTATTATAATTGTCTATGCTCAGTACAAGGCTGGACATTGGGGTTGTGGTAATGTAGTTTAGGGGGAAAATGGTAGTATGCCAAGTAACAGGTCAGTACTAGAATATGAGACAATAATATAAGGAGCAGCATTTTGTATATTACTGATCTTGTGAGAGGTGGTAAAGGAATTTAGGAAAACATCTTTTAGATGGAAAGTAGATGGAAAAGTGAAGGACTGGTGGTGGGGTCAAAGGATAGTTGTTGTTGGGATATACAGAAAGAGGCTGAGATGATTAAGAGATTAGGTAGTATATTGTGGGGAGGAGTTTCTAACTATCTTGCCATTGAGTGGTCAAACCGGGTAGGGTTTCACTGGGATGGATGAGAGAGAAGTTGAGATGTTTAAGAAATTAGGTAATTAAATTGTGGGGGAAGAGTTTTAAACTACCTTGTTGCTGAGTGATCAAATCTGCTAAGGGGGGTGGGTTATGGTGAAGAATAAATATAGAGTAAGGAGGGTTGGGTGAGAATTGGGGTTACTGTAGGGGAGCAGACTGAACATGAGTTAAGAGAGGGCTAAAAGAGTGGGAGCCACCTGCTGAGAATGTTTGGAGATCCTAAAAGAAGTGGATTATACTCATATCAGGTCAAACGTCAACCCAGGTATTATACACAGCTATAAGAATATACATGATAAAAAAGTCCAATGCAAAGTAGATTTAAAGGGTATAGTGCTTAACAGTATAGTGTCATATTCTAAGCTAGAGTTTGTTCCTTTAAGTTAAGGATGTTGAACTTTCCCTTTGAGTGTAATGGGGAAGGCAGAGGGCAGGGCGGGGCAGCTTAACAATTAAATGGCACCTATTAAAGGGTGTGGTGCTTAACAGTATACTGTAATATTGTTAGCCAGAATATGTTCCTTTGGATTAAGGATGTCCGAAATATCCCATTAAATGTGATGGGAAAGGCAAATGGTGAGGGGGGAAAGCTGAAGGATCAAATGGCAGCTATTAAAACTATATTTAGTAAATACAGCCTATTATTTTTATGCTATGGTAAATGCTAATTTATACATTTGTACAGAAGTATTAGACAGACTTTTATGGGATATTAGGTCGGGTAATGCTGACTCGGCCCTCTATACATGTGCACACCATTTACACTTAAGAAGACACACTTATGCAATGTGTATATGGTAATAGTGCCTCAGCATCTATTTTAGCAATAATGTACTCGGCCAGGTAGTGCAGGCTGTCCTCGCCTAGGTCCTGTCAGGAAGTCCTCCAGTACTTTAAAGCCATTCTGAATGACTTCCTAGCCAAAATGTGGCTCTGTTCTTGCCTGACCCCAGGATAAACTATATCCCTAAATATGAACAAGCACCTATTCGTCCTTTATACATTTTTACTATCCCTTTTTCACTCATTTCCTTATTTCAATCTATTTCTGTCCCCTGACTCTCTTTCCAAATATTCTATTACCCTGTTTAAGTTGCAGGTGTTTTTGTATTGTTTCTGAAGATTGTAACATTATTGTTTTTAAAATGTTTAGTAATACTTTGGAGCTTTTATCCCTGGGCGTCCATTAAAAAAGGGCAGCTACTCAGTTATTCTTATATGGTAATCATGTGTCAAGAGAGTCAGGGGAGAGAAATAGACTGAAGTAAGGAAATGAGTCAAGTACGAACGTGTGATGAGATACTTAGGGACACAGGCGGACAGTGGTCTCACCTTCGATAACCACTTTGTCACAACAGTCAGGAAATCCTTCTATGTGGCACACCACATCACTAAGGTCTTTTCATCCAGAAAAAGGAGGTCATCGTCCCCCTGTACTCATCACTCATTAGACCTATTATAGAGTACAATGTCCCATTTGGTATGTACCTCACAAGACATCTGCAACAGCTGGAAAAGCCACAGAAATACCTCACTAAAAGAATCACAGGCCTAAAGCAGATGCCCTATATTAATCATCTAAAAAAACTCCAGCTATACTCTGTGGCATATCGTCTACTCAGAGGTGATCTCTGCTTAACATACAAGGCCATGTCAAACCCTGAGCTGTTGGACATGCTCCACTTAAAGAAATCTCAATCCCTCAGAGCCACATGCTCCAGGGATCTAAACCTTGTCATCACAATGAACAAAACATGCTGGAGGGGTAGGTTCCTGACTCAAAGATTCCCCATACTCTGGAATAGACTGCCCATACATGTCAAGCAGAGCACCTCCTTGGCCCTCTTCAAAAGGAACCTTGACGATTGGATGGGAGATAGGAAATTCACCCCGGGGATCACATCAGTCACCCTGCTAGACAGTGGTCCAGAGAAGTAAATATTGTGGGAAGAAAAATACAGGGAATTGTTATGGCTAGGCTTGTATAGGCCCTAGGGCTGATAGCTTAGCACCAACCTATGAACCTATGGATAAATAAATAAATAAATAAATATGTATACAGAAGTTATAGATATAATGTGTAGTTCCTGTCACCTTAAGAACTATCAGCAGCAATCTCATTACAATCATGGATTTTCATTGGTTTTATATGAACATGTGATTTTCCATTATGGGTTTTAAAAAATATTCTTGCACATGAATGTACTAGTTCTGGTGGACAAAAGGGCTTAACCAAAAGTTTATTGTTTGATGTATATTAATAAATCGGTTGCTAGATACATTCAGTTAATTGTGTTTTTGAATACTCCAACATTCAAAAATCAAGCCCCCCATTTATCTGTAGGAGTATTTGTACTGGTAGATGTATTATTTTGTTAAGTTATACAGTTCAGTGCAGCCTCTTTGTACTCTCTATATATAAAGATTATAGCAGGCACTGTGCTATTTCAATGTTAGTTGATTTATTGAGGCAAACATCTGTGAAGCAATAAAATAAATATATTGTTCCATTGTTCTTCACATTGTCACAGTATTGATACATGGGGATTTTCATTCCCAAAAATAGAAAGAAAGCTCATTTACTCCAAAACTGTTATTAATACAGTTGAACCATGTTTGAATACCTCAGTCATTAATGTGATTGTAAAATGTGTTATCCATTAGTATAACTCTACCAAATTTTCCAAATAAGCAAATACATTACTTTTCAGATTTGCTATCAAGGACAATGTGCTTGTTTAATATGTAAAGGAAAACATGGATTCCAAAAATGAAAACCTGTTAAAATGTTAATAGTCCTGCAGCATTCTACCTATACTTTTTGTTATGACTTTAGTGCAGTAAAAGTGATGAAAAATTATATAATAGTATTGCGTTAATTCACTGAAAAAAGCTGAGTTGTATTGGGTAACACATAATTGACTTCTGTTATAACAATGTTTTAACTCATCAAAAGAAATAACATTTTACAGCCTTGGCACAGCAAATCAGAAAATGATTGGAATGCAGTAATAAAGTATACATTCTTACAGAACTATGAACGTGGGCAAGAATCTTATCTGTGTGGAAATTATTGTTTAGAAGCATAAAGTTAATATAATTGATTAACTCAGTATGAGCAAGCTTTGTGAGAAAATGTTTTCAGCTTATTTTTATTTCAGGAACTTAAATAAAAAGCTCCTTTAATACTCATTTGGCTGTATTTCTAGTTATTCTGTTATATATTACACTAAAATTCCCCTCTCAGATTAAACATTTTGGACTGTAATAATCTCAGATTTTGCACATAGTCTATCCACAGTAGGAAAATGAATTATGGTATACGTAACTTTCTAGTTAGTCCCTTCATTGTTTTATTTGCAAGGGCCACAAAACTCCAGTAACAAAAATATTTAAGAGTTGGCAAATATGAATTATTATAGAAATGTGGTAAAAATGATTCTCTCATATAAAAAAATGAAGTTACAAATTATATCATAGTTAATAAGACAATGCTGAAACGTGCTTACCATAATTTATGAACTGCATTGGCTCCCCATTACTTGATTAAGAATCACCCATACAGCAACATTTTTCATATACTGATAAATGAGGCTTGACACAAGCCAAGTTGTCCTGGGACATCATCAAGGGGGTGTTAGGTGGATATTAATGGAAGTTCAATGAGTTGGGGAGGTGAAAGGGTTATACGGTGGGAGGGTTGACTGGAAGGAAATGAGATAAGGGTGGGAGGTGCTTAAGGGATTTAGATGAGTGTAGCTGGGTAAGTAATCACATTTTGGCGTGAACCTGCTACAGCAAGTGCTACGTCTTTGATGACCGATTGGTGCTTGGGGGTACAGGTAGGCCTTGTGCTAATGGTGGTGAGCCAAAGTATGGGGCTATATATTGGCCAGATTGTTTGGGTTTTATCTCCCTGTGGTTGGTCCTTTGGGAAGGAGGGAGGGAGTGTATTTTTTTTCTCTGATAATGGCGGCAGGCCTGGCAGTTTACGAACGGTGGGTGTTGGATGTTGGAGTCTGATATTTCAGACTGGTGCACTGTGGTGTTTTGCCAGAGAGCCAAGGTTGTTTTTTGTTTTTTTTTCCTTTCTTTCTTTTTATTTCTGGCGTTACCTTTGGGGGTAAGAGTGCTTTGAATCACCTTGGTGATAGAGGATTGGTTTGTTGTAGTGGGCAGCTGATGAAGTGTGCTGATGCCGTGCTGTCTTGGGGGGAATGCTAAGCATTTTGGCATTCTTTGTTGTCCCTCTTTGTGTTGGTGTGGCATGTTCAGTTTTCCCTCTCTGGACAGTCTTTTGGACTCGGGAGCAGGTGGTCCCTTCAGTGGGCATTCCATGCAATGTGTGCATGGCTGTTCTGGCAACCTAGATTGGTGAGCGTCAGTGGAGATGGTCCTTGGGAAGCTGAGTGGCCACGTACTTGAAGCAGTGTGGGTGATTTTGTTGTTGCCCT
Source organism: Protopterus annectens (assembly GCF_019279795.1). Taxonomy (NCBI): domain Eukaryota; kingdom Metazoa; phylum Chordata; order Ceratodontiformes; family Protopteridae; genus Protopterus; species Protopterus annectens. Next base: position 1,280,623,321 of record NC_056733.1, read on the forward strand.
TCCTTCCTTGGCTGATTCTTGGGTATGGAGGTTGTGGGTTGTGACCGTTTGGTGTTGAAGGGTTTCTGTGGCATTCAGGCTTGTGTCCGGATTTTGCTCTGTTTTTTTTTTTTTTTTTTGTATAAATGTAATATCTCTAAGATAAAAGCTGCACATCAGTGCTAAGTCATCTGCTTTTGATGGGGATGTTGCGCTACAGATAAACATGAGTTGAAAGGAAGCATTCTGGAAATGTTTTTGGGTATTGTTATTGGCATTAATTTACTGACAGTGCCCTTTTTTTTTTTTTTTTTTCTAGTGCTGTTTTCTTGTGGAAGTATTAAGTGGTTCAAAGACAACCACTTAATACTTCCACAAGAAGTGCTATTGCAAACAGATACAAATTAATTATCATTTAAAACAAATAGAGTTGTAGTTATGTTTTAAATAGAGTTGTAGTTGTGTTTTATGCCAAGAGCATAACTTTCAACTGTCCCTGATTTTGAATCAAATTTATTTCTGTCCCAATGCTAAATATTGGTTTGAAGTTAGTTTGATGTGTGGAAACAGTATAAGTGCCATGTTTGAGAAGCTAAATGAGATCATTTCTTTAAGTGAACGTTCTTGACAGTTCAGCATTTAAGAGTCGCATAATTTTTCACTTCCCCTCAGGTTGCTTCTTTTCCCTCAGTTAACTCATTGGTGGCTTTGTTTTATGGTTCCCCTTGAGTTTTTCATGGGCTATGTGGCATTGTAGTTCTGCGCTTGTGCATCCACTTAGATATCGCACAGTCTATGGGTTAATGTCCTGGACAGCAATTCGGGCAGACAGTACGGGTTACCCTGACAATACAATAGCGTTGTAGGATTCTGTTGCAAAGTATAAAGTATACCCAGCCTGGGGAGTACAGATTTACTTTTCTAGAGTGTAGTCTAGGTAGTGACAGCTATCTTTGTTAAAAGGGAAGTGTTTCACGGCATACCTCTCAACCTCTTAAATCAAGTAATCTGGACTAAGCCATAAATAATGGGGGGCGGGGGGCAATTTTAAATATTCCCTTACAAACTTGGAAAGTCAATAGAATAACAGGTTTTGTGTTAGCATGGATTTTGAGGGGTATGAAGTCTGAAACTCATGTCTGAATTATTTTTCCCTCGCTGACTCCTGTCTCTCATGACTTGCCAATAATTTGCCAGAAAAACAGACTTTTATGATAAATAGACCAGGAATGTGGCACAGAAATCTGGACATTCTGGAAAAATCTGTACTGTTGAAAGCTATGTTTCATGGAGAGGAATGGTACTTGGCAGGTATGTTGCCTTTTATGCAGATGCTTAATAATTTTACATTTTGTGGACAATGTCAGTGCACAATAATTTGCTCCAGAGAGTTACTTCACAAGGGAGTTAGTGCATAAGTCAAGCAAAAAAAAAATGTCCCCAGTTTTTGTGTCATTGTGTTAAAAGGTATTAAACAGTAGCAAATCATCATGGCAAAAATATTTCATTAATAAAGATTACTTTCGCAGTTTAGGACATATATTTTGAATGAGGTTGGGGGGGTTTTATGCTAACTGTTAGCGGACGTATTTCTATAAAGTTACATGGGGAAGTGCAGTTGTTGCCAGATGTTTGCCAAGTTTCCCAGTTTACTTTGGTTGTGTTGGGCATTGTATTCTGCAGGGGCTTTCATTGTTATGTGGTTACAGTCTGGCACAGGCAAAGTGGTGCATAGTGTCTGCTTGCTTCTCATATCACATAACTGTTTAGCTTATGCAGAATGGCCAAATTATTTTGCCTCATTTTGGTTGGTTTTCATGAAATTGTGATTGGTAAATTAGGGGCAAATCATTACAGATGGAAGTTAGGAAGTAATAGACAATTGAGTTTTGGACGGCATGCTCTTTGAGGGTTGCATGTTAGTGGAAAATCTGTTCTATCAGATTCCTAGGTTTGTACAGGTAGGGTCTTAAGGTTGTCTATGTTGGTCCTTTGTCCCAATTTTGTTTATCTTTGGGTTGCAATGGGTGGACAGTTCTGCCCTGAGGGTGCAGATGGGATGGGATTTAGTTTATTTATGCCTTATTTAAACCTTGCAATTTTTCATGCAGAGTTTTATTTGGTAAGATAACTTGCTGATATATTAAAAGGGTGGGTGGTCATTGTCATAACGTTTGCCACATAACAGTTTGGTAAGGGATAGATAGATAGGGCATGGTTATTGTTCGAATTTGGTTTCGGTGAGTTATGCGTTAGTGAAGTTGCATGCCAGTTAGTTTGTTCCTTGTGTAGGAAGTGTTAATGTCACTAACAGGTTAAGGTTTTACAGAGTAGGACAAGGATCATTTCAGTTGTGGTTTGGGTGAGTTTTGTAGGTAGAGCTTTTGGAGCCATGGCAGGGAGGTGGCTGTGTTGGGATAATTTTAGAAACTGGGTGCGTTACTTACACGGGAGCTAGAAGGTTTTGGGGTGAATTTTCTATCCCCAATCCAGTCATCAAGGTTCCGTGAAGAGGGCCAAAGAGGCTTGACATGTATGGGCAGTCTATTCCAGTGTTTGGGGAGTCTCTAGGTTAGGAACCTATTCTTCCAGCATGGTTTGTTCATGATGATGACAAGGTTTAGATTTTTGGAGCGTGTGGCTCTGATACTTTTAATATATTGTTTATTTATTTATTTTATTTATTTATTTTACATTTGTTGACCGGCCTAGTCCAACTGGATATATGTCCATTTTCAGTAGAGGCCCGGGGAGAAAAGCTCCACTAACAGCTACTAGAAATATAGATACAGTACATTTTTAAGGCTAAGCAATACAAGTTATTTAAATGATAGCTAAACATCAATATAATCAACAAAACGTTTACAAGACAATGGCGAAAAATATATACAAGAGGTATAGACAAATACATACTATACTAGAGAGCTTGCTAAGCAAGGACAAACTCTATAGTACCTTCTACGATACCTTAAGCTAGTACCAAACTTTGTTAGCTGATATCTAATATATTCAGAGGTTAATAGGAAGGAGTGCAAAGCATAGCAGTAGTGAGATAAGTGTAGAATAAGTATGAAGGAAGGAGGTGATTAATCTGGGTTGGTGCATGGACATAGCCAGTTATTTTTAAGGTATTCTTTGAGTTGCTTCTTGAAGAGTGGTGTAGAGGAAAGAGATGAGGGCTCTCCTGGGAGCAGGTTCCAAGTTTTCCTCACGGTGTTGGAGAACAGAGAGTCCCCAGCCTTATTGTAGGACTTGTATATTGATACTAGCAGCTTATTTGCTGAGCATAGGGTAGATAGATTTATATAGGGGGTAACCAGGCTAGTGAGTGTAGGTGTGTTACTAAGATGATAGAGGATCTTGTGTGTGATAGTAAGTTGGCAAAAGAGAAGTTGATTATGGAGTTCCAGCCAACCCAGTTGTTTTAGATTGTGACAATGGTGTGTTCTAAATGGGGAACGTGTGGCAAATCTGTCAATGTTGTTGTAAGAGGTTGTAAGTTTGTTGAGGTTGCTTTTGGAAAGATTGGTATAAATGGGAGAGGCATAGAGTAGGGTAGAGATAAGATGAGTGTGGGCCGTAGTAGTTCTAGCTGTAGAAGGAAGGATTTAATCCTATAAAGGGAGCCTTCTGTTCACTGATTTTATTGTGGTGTTGATGTGTGTGTCAAAGGTCAGATTTTTATCAATTATTACTCCTAAGAGTTTGGTAGTTGGGTCAGGAGACATAGCACGGCCATTACTGGATAACACTGTGAAGTCTATTTGTGTGGACTTTTTTGTAGGATTAAAGAGCAATCATTTGTTTTTTGGGGGGTTCAGGAGTAGGCAGCACTGTAGGAACCAGTCTTCCCCAATGTTCAGTACCTTTTGGGTGAGGGATTGGAGTTCTGATAATGAAGTAGCAGAGCATATTAATATTGAATCATCTGCATATTGTATGCCGGTAGCTTGAGGAATCATTAAGTTGAGGTCATTAATAAAAATTGAGACTAGGAGGGGGCCCAAAATAGAGCCCTGAGGGACACCTAGGGTAACAGGAAGATGTGTAGATAGTGTATTATCCCACAGCACAGCTTGTTGATGGCTCTCTAGGTAGGAATAGAACCATTTTAGTGCAAGAGTATTAAGAGAGAGATTTAAGTAGATCAATAAGAAGCTGATGGTTAACCATATCGAAAGCCTTTGAGAGGTCAATACAAATTGTGGAAGATAGAGTGTTGTTATTACAATTTTTGTTGATGCAGTCAGAAAAGGATTAAAGGGCAAAGGTGGTACTATGGAATGGCCTAAGTCCATGCTGACAGCTAGCTAGTAAATTATTTTAGAGAAGGTGGTTGAGTAGTTGTCGGTTGATACATTTTCCATTATTTTTGCTAAGGGAGAGAGTAAAGCTATTGGTCGAAAGTTAGAAAAGTCTGTGGAGTTCCCACCCTTATGTAAAGGGATAATATGGGAGATTTTCCAGATAGATGGGATAGTTTCTTCAGAAATTGTCCTATTTATTAGGATGGAAATGGGATAGGCTACAACTTTGGCTGCTTTTTGCAAGGATTTGGCTGGTAGGAGGTCAACTGAAGGGGTGCATGGCTTTAGTTTTAGGAGAAGGGTGCTAATGAGGGATGTAGGAACTGGTTGTAGGTAGAATGATGGTAGTAAGCTAGTTAAGATGGATGACAAACTTGGTTTAACTGGGGGTAGAGAATTTGCTAGTGATTGGATAGTCTCAGTAAAGCAGGTATTAACGGCATTGGCAATATGCTTAGGATTGTTACTGGTGGTATCTGATGGGGTTGGTGATTTGGTGTGACCTGGGTGTAAGAGTTTGTTTATGCCTGACCAGAATTTCTGTGGTTTGTGTTTGTGGGTCTGCTGGAGTTGAAAGTAGAAGTTTTTTTGTGTCAGTCATTATAGATCTTTTAGCAGCATTTCTCGATTGTTTAAATTCTAGATGATCTGTTGGGGTTTTGGAAGATCTCCATTTGGCCCAGATTTTGTTTCTGTGTGAAATGTTCAATCTGGTTTCATTTGTAAGCCATGGAGCAGATTTAGTCCTAATTCTGACAGTATGTATGTGGACATGGTAGTCTAGAATTTGTAAGAATTTACTGTTAAAGTATGACACTGCTTCCTCTAGTTGGAGGTGTTTCAGTGGTGACCAGTCACATGCTTTAAGTTCAGTCTGGAAGCATTCTAGGTTAAATTTTGAATCGAGTAGTTCTAAAGAAAATAGAGTTGGGGATATTGAGTCTTTTTTTCTGATGACATAGGTCACTGAATGGTCACTAAGGTCATCAGGAAGACTACCTGCTTTATATATATATACATAGGGATGATTGTTAATTAGGATCCAGTCTAGGGTGCTTTCTTTATTAGGTTTATTGATTCTAGTGGGGCAGGTAATGATTTGGGGAAATTGATATAGGTTAATATGGGTAGTAGGCTTGGGTGAGCTACATGTAGTCCAGTCTATATTAAAGTCACCCAACACTATGGTTTCTTATGATAAGTAAGTAGAGAGCCAACTAAGTAAATTTTCAAGGGTATTAATGTTGTTTACCAGAGGGAGGTAGGAGCAAATTAAATAGATGGATTTAAAGGTGTTTATTTGAAGTTTAGGAGAAAGGATTTCAGAATTACTGTCAGTAGGGAGTTGCACATTGAAAGAAGTGATGTGTAGCCGTGACCTATAAAGAATGGCTACTCCCCTACCTTTTTTTGGTTTTCCGGTCTAGTCTCAATATATTGTATCCAGGTGGGGTGATTTCATTGTCCTGGGTTGTTGGTTTAAGCCATGTTTCAGTAAGACCTGTTTCAGTCAGACATAGGATATCAAAAGAATGCACATCTAAGGGAGTGTGAAGATTGGCTATTTCATTGTTAATACTACGGATATTAAGCTGTGCTATAAGGAGAGAGTCAGCTGTTTTTTTCTGGAGTGTAAGATGTGGAAGGAATGAGTGTTCTGGGATCAAAGCCATCTAATAGAAGAATAAAATTTATGTCTATGTGTGAACTGTAAAGTTTTAGAGTAAAATGCACTAAACCCAACAGGGTAAACCACTGAAAATAAACAAACAAAAAAACCCACAAAAATCATGGACTGCACCAAGCCGCTTTAATGAAGAGCTGAAAAGACTCCAAAATACTAAGCGCTTTCACCATCAAAACTAATGGCTTCTTCAGAGTAAAAGGAGCATACAATTACATTGTTTAAATACAAAATTCCACTTGCACATTGACCAATCACCTTTTTCGCTTGATTGTCAATCACATTGACATACATCACAATATTTGTTACACCTTAAAACATGCATAAAAAGCATACATAAAAAACATATATTTGTATATACATGTTCCCCCTAAACATTCCCTATATATACATATGTTTTATCTACTAATACTTTTACTAAAAACTGATTTTGATTTTAACAAGCCTTACCCCCCAAAAGATCAAAAAACAAAAAACAAAATGACTTCAAACAACCAAGTTTTAGAGTAGATGTTCAGGGATTTGCTGAATTGGAGATAAGTAATGTGGGATAATCTGTGATACTTTTGAAGTAAGTAGATAGACGTTGATTTGATATTAATGTGGTTGCGGGGAGTAGCCTGAGTTGCAAGTAAAGTTTACTGGAAGGGATGGTGAAAGTCAGTGAACATAAGATGTTCATGTTCATAGGCAGTTAGAATGTAGGATACAGGTAGGAAAGGAAGGGTAGTACATAGGAGTAATAGTGGTATTCCACTAGTAGTTAAATTTATCTTGGGGTATTTGATAGGTTTATAGGAAACATGGCTTCAGTTATGGCTGCTTTGTCATAGATTGGAGTGTTGGTGGTACATTCCTTCCCAGGTTGGCAGGATAGGCTGGCTGTCCTTGAAGATGTCTTGGAACGTGTTATGTATTTTGGATGTTTTACATGTCTCTTCTTTTTTTTCCGATGGGGTCTTGGAATGCTGTGGCTGTAGCTTTGAATAGGTGGGCATAATGTGGAGCCTTCTTGTCCCTATTTGAAAATTTCATTTAGTCTTTTTCTTTGTAGATGATGGTGTGCCGAGTTCCAGTGGTGAGATACAGTGAATTTGCAGATGATCATGCTTTGGTGTCGAATAAGCGGTGGGGTTATTGGGTGAGTAATCAGAAATGGATAAGTTAAAAGGCAAGCTCACTGATTCAGAAGAAGAAGAAGAAAGAAGCACAACCAACTTTTTGTTTACTGTAGAATAACTAGTATGTTTTATGACCTTGTTTGATTTGTGATACAGGATAATGTACAATCCATGGTAGAATTAAGAGTTTTAATATTTAAATATCATGGGATGCAGTGGTGTAGTAGTTTTTGTCATTTCACAGCTAGAGGTTTTCCAGTTTGATTCTCGGCCAGTTCTGTGGGCCTTGTGTGCCCTCCATGTGTTTGCGTGGGTTTTCCTGGGTACTCCTGGGTTTTCTTATATGCTGCTAAGTTGCTAGTTACTTAATATTGGATATATTTGTATAGGAAGATGTATAGATCACATACGTTAGATGGTCGTCATAGTGAGAATGGTTTTGCTGCATGTTTAAATCTGAATGCATGTTTCAATGGAAGTACTGATCACTTGAGTGGGCACATTGAGATTACAGATGGAGTACTGAGTGAGTAACAGTCAATGCACTGATGGAGATGGACTTGAAAGGTAATGTTTTTTGTTTTGTGGATGTTTTGAGTGCTGGAGAGGCTATAGGGTAGTAGGTAATTTTATTCAATAGTCATTAAGGCACATTACAGTTGGGGCAGTGGTGATTTCTTGCAGATGTAGGACATGTTCATTTGGCCAGTTTGAGTGGGTTACTTTGGTAGGGTTAATAACTGATATAGTTTAATTTCTTCATGTGGGATGGGGTTGGCATGTCACTAATCTTGTGTTGACCAGGTGGCATAGGGCATTTTTCCTTCTGGTATAATCTGGTTTTGACCTGTGGTATAAGGCAATTTCAGTTTGGTATATTGCTGGTGGCATTCAAGGGTATTGATAGAGTAAAGAGAGGTTAGACTGCTAAAGCCATTATGGGGTTTTAGGTGCCTTACTTTTGATATGGGTAGTTGGTGTTGGCAAGGCCATTGTTACATGGCATTTTGAAGTTTGTCAGGTTCTGTATGTCATTGGGCAAGTAAAAGGAAATGTTTGGGAAGGGTGATATGCAATTGCTTTAATTTGGTGGTTGGGGTTGAGTATTTTGCTCCAGTGGCATGTGATACTTTGGTAAGCATTAGGTAACTGCCAGGGGCTGGTAATATCCTGGTAATTATTGTACACTGAATGATGTTTGGCCTTATCCCCTAAGGGTGGCTAGCTGATGGAAGTTGGTGGTGAGGGGGAACAGCCTGGGCAGGCTGGTGGCGGAGAAGAGGGACAGGCTTGCCCTCTTCTGTTCTCCCTCTGCTGTCTGGTGGTGTATTTCAATGAGTTTTGTTCTTATTTGGTTTGAAGGCAATTCATTGAATGGTTTATGAAGCTTCATAAGTAAAGTAAGTGAGCAAAGGTATGGATGCTGCTTACTGGGTCGGATGAGCAGGTACGCTGTCCTGATTATTTTTATAAGGATGTTTATAAGTAAAGTAAGTGAGCAAATGTATGGGTGCTGCTTACTGGACAGGATGAGCAGGTATGCTGTCCTGGTTAACATTATAAGGATGTTTATAAGTAAAGTAAGTGAGCAAAGGTATGGGTGCTGCTTAATGGGGCAGGATGAGCAGGTACGCTGTCCTGATCAACATTGAAAAGATGTTTATGCTGTGTTTAGAATTGGTTACACTATGCCCAGTTGTATTTAACAAATTTTGGTGAAAGTTATGTAATGCTAGTTTTAATAAAGGTCATCAAATGTCATTCGGTGTGTTGTGTTTATTGAAGGGGGCCAGGACAAATATACACTGCCGCCTTGTTTCGTATATTTGGTTTTTAGTTGCCATCTATTTTGTCATCTTTACACTATCTTATATTTAGCTATTTATTACTTACTATTAATTTGTCAGTTTTAATGCAGATATAAAAAGTTATGCTTTGTTTTAGTTTGCAGGATTTTATATAGCATTAGAGATAATTTAGTGTTTGTTATCTAGTTCAATTTATATTCAGCTATGTATATTAAATCAGCCATGAGATGATTTAAGATGCTAAAAATTGTGAACTGTGGAAATTCTATAACAAGCAAAAGCACATTGGTAACTCCAGTGCATAAATGGTCAATAATAATAAAGGAAAATGTATTCAACATTTATTCAGCATGTAGGCACTCTGAAGGAAGGGTACAAACACACAGACATTTTAATATATTGCATTATTTGTGATCAGGCTGTAAAGTTCTGTGAGAGATTAAATGCTGACGGAACCTTACTGTAAATAAATCCAAGGAAAGATTTGGAGCCACAGTCCTTCATAACTGCTGTGCCCCAGGATGTTGTTGAAGCCTCACATGATCTCATATTGCTTAAAATGAGAAAAGACCACAAACACTAGATAAATCATATATAATTTAATGGAGGATTTGCAAAGCTATTTCACAGATCATATATAAGGAACACATGGTATATCAAATATTTTATTATTGTAGCTACTAAAATGCTAAGCATTGCACATTTTAAGAATACACAATAGCAGTTTCTGAAATTTCTATGCATAACTTAAAGCAGAAGTGTATTCAGTAAAAATGAGAATTCTGCTATGAAAGTGTGTATTTTCTGGAATTACAATGTTAATTAAGAACACATGCTACACAGGATTTATTTGCTCATCTTTAATATTACCAATTTGCTAACAAGCCAGTTGCAAGAAATGTGCTTTTCATACATAACTTTTGATGTGTTAATTTAGAAAAATATGAATACTTGGAACTAAAGTCAATATTAAAGTAACTAGAAGTTAATTAGATGGGTGCTGTTAAACTGATTTTTTTCTATAAGCTAAAAAAATATATAAATACATACTACATACATACATACATACATACATACATACATACAAATGTTTCAAGCACGGGCATTAATGCCCTTCTAGCTTGTCAGTATACCAAAACACTTGTTCCCATAATAAATGTCCAGACTGTTCTTAAAAATATCTAAACTAGTACTTGCTTTAATGTAATTTGGTAGTCTGTTCCAAGCATCAGCTACTCTGTCAGAGAACCAATCAGTACACTTCTCATTCCTATAGAACCTTCTACATAGGTTATCTGATGATTCTCTAGTACTTTTCGATAACCCCAAACATTCCCAGAGGTAGTTGTCCCTAAATGTTCTATATACCTGATTAAGATCTCCTCTTAAATATCTGTAAGAGACACTATACAAGTTCAGATATTTTAGTCTTTCATAACAACTTAGATTTTCACATCCATGGATGCCCTTGGTATATATCCTGTGTACTCTTTCCATTTTATTCATGCTTGTTTTCCTATAGGGTTTCCATATCATTATTCCATACTCAAGTTTGGGTCTAATGTAACTAACAAACAATGACTTCATTATGTTTGATTTCCTAGACTTTATAAATCTTTTTATACAACCTATATCTCTATAAGTATCATTAGCCAATTGGTTGATATGATTAGAAAAACTGATAGCTGAATCTACCCATATAACCAGGTCTTTAAATGAGTCTACAGTTTCAATCACTGTGTGCTGCATTAAATATTCACCTTTCAGTTTATGTCTCCCAAATCTCATATGCTTAGTTTTTGATGTATTTATCAACATATTATTCTCCTATGCCCAAACGGTAAATTTAGTCAAATTCTTTTGCAGACATGCCTTATCTGTAACACTTGTAATCAGTTTACCCAATTTCAGATCGTCAGCATATAGACTGTAGAACTGCTCAGATGAAAAAGTAAGGTCTGAAAAATACAATCTAAACAAGTAAGGGCCTAGGACAGAGCCCTGTGGGACACCTTGACTGTAATCAAGGATTTCACTTGTCCAGTTGGTGTGTGATACTTGCCATGTCCTATTTGTAAGCCATGCAGCTATCCATCTTATCAACAGTACATCAATACGTAGTTGTACTAATTTATTGATCAGTGTTTTGTGTATGACCCTGTCAAATGCTGAAGTTAAATCTATATAAATCACATCACAGCAGAATTTTTCATTCATAGCTGTTATTATATTGTTATAGAACATCATGTTACAGGTGGTACTATATATATTTTCAACAGATGCATGCTGATATATGGTTTCAAGTCCCAGCCTATCCAGTTCTGAGAATAATGTATCCAGTAATACCTTCTCCATTATTTTTCCACTACATGAAAATAGACTTAAGGGTCTATATGATTTTGGGTTTGTCTTACCCCTTTTCCCTTAAAGATGGGTTTAATAAGTGCATGCCTCCAATCTTGAGGAATTTCTCCATATTTATATGACCTAGTGAATAATAGATATAATGGCAGTGTACGTTCTTGGTGAAGTATTCTCAAGTCATTGTTACTTATTCTGTCCCCTCCCTGCACTTTGTTTGGATCCAGTTTGCGCAGTTCTTTGTCAACATAATCTAATTTGATTCCAGTATCTGGGGTTACCTGGATGTCACTAGGACAACTTACCACCCCTTTTGTAGAGCCAAACTGTTTTGCATAAGATTTTGTAAATATATTTATAATCTGTTGTGTCTGAGAATAAATTTTAGAAGCTGCACACAGTTTATCAGTTTTTGTATCTTTACTCCTGCCACATCGTATGTATCTATAAAAAGGTTTCCTATTATGCTCAATATCTTTATAGACATTTTCTTTAAATTTTTTCTTGATCTTGTCTAACACTATGCTTAATCTGTTTGTCCAGCTTATTTATTTCAGTTTTCAAAGTTGTAGTTCAACCTCTCTTCCATTTCTTATATTTTTTTGTCTCTCACCTTAATCGGGTATCTTGTTCTTATCTAAATATACCCCCTGATGTTGTGTGCCTAGATCCTGATGTTAAACATTTTTTTGACTTTTTGCACTCTAGCAATGTCTCTTTCAAATCTTTCTACATTCCATCTGCAGTTTTTCCACTGAACACCTCACTCCAGTTAATTTTATATAGTAACTGTTTTGCTTCCCTATAATCTGTAATTAACCTTCTGTGCATTGGCTTAGATTTCAGTTTGGCAGAATTATCTAGCAACAAATTAACCTTAATAACCCCATGATCACTGCACATCAATGGTGGTAAAACTTGAAGTTACAGTAATTTCTTTGGTTGTATGTCTAGTATATTCCATCCCCTAGTAGTTTTTTTTACAATCTGAAGCATTTGTTGTTCCTGAACACAGAAAAAATGGAAAGTTCAGACCCAAAACCAAATGAAAAATATGATCCAAGGCAGCGAAAAGCCAGAGGTAGTCTCCAAAAAACGTTTATTCACACACAGAACAAAAACTCCATCCAAATCCTTTTCTCTCAAGCGCTTTCGCTCAGTGCAATACTGAGCTTTATCAAGATAACAGTGTTGTTCCTGAATACACTCTGTGAATAATTTCTTTACTAACATTGTTGAATCAATATTATTCCAGTCTGTTTCTAGTAAATTTAAGTCCCCAGCTAATATTATTCTTCCCTCCTGTGTTTCATGTAAGAAATGTATGAATTCCTCTAGGTCATCAGCACTTGACTTTGGTGGTCTATACACTCCAGCAATTGTTATATGTTCCAGGGTTGTCTTTATTGTAAGAGTTACACAGTCTATAGTACTGGTGTTATCACTGAACATGTAATAAACACAGGTCTCATAACTATCTTTAATCCCTATCATAACACCGCCACCTGATTTTTTGTTAGAATGTCTGTTACAATAAAAACATTTATACCCTGTCAGAATTGGTTTCCATTCATTGTTCTTTAACCATGTTTCACAAACAATAAAAGCATCAATCTTGAGGGAACATAGCAAATTTTCTAATAAAAAACTGTATTATTAATGCTCCTAGCATTAACAACCATCAGAGATGCATCGGATGTTGCTATATGTGAACTGTTACATTTTTGACCTGGCAAAAATCCTGGCTAGTGTTTGTCAAATATTGCAAAATATCTGCTGCAAAAATTATCTTCTCTGATCTAGACAAATGCACACCATCCTGTCCGAACACGTGTGCCCAAAAGAAGGCTTGGATGCTCTACACATTTCCATTTTTTAAAACAGGACATTTTTTCCATGTAGGTGTTTATCCAAAAAAATCTCTTCATTCACAGTGACCTGACTATCCTTTCTATTGATGATTTGTGAAAAATATGTCCTAACACCAGTATAAGCTATACTAGCTAGGAGGGCTGTCAGTTCCCAACTAACAGTCAGAGAATCTTTGTTGGTGACATCATTTGTATCAACATGAATAAAAACAAATCCATACTTCCTTACATTAAGGTGTTCCAAGGCATGTTTCACATCTTCTATTTTCTATTATTTTTATTCTATATCTACTACTTTTGCTCCTGACAAGCATAACACTACTCAATGTTCATTATCATCTCTGCAAATATAAGTATCAGTTCCTCTAATAAAAATCTCCAATTACAAAAATATCTAGGACCAGTTTCAAGTAAATGGTAACTGTTACTCTGTGATGTGACATTCCCTTAGCTAAGAAAATTATTTAGTATGCAGTCTCAAATCATAAAAGTTATCAAAAAAGCCCTTTTAAAAAATCTGTCTTTTCACACATACATGTTGGTATTGCTGCGATGAGAATTATTTAATTTTGCATTAAAGAGCATATGAATATGAACTGATGAAAAACATTGTATCACTTTAAATGATGCTATTTATGTGATTGCTTCATTTTTGAAATGATGCAAAGTAAATAAATACATTTATTCTTAAATGTAGCACCTTAAACACATTTATATTTCAGGAAACTATAATTACCAGTTCTTGAAGTTATTACAGGTGAACAAAGACTGAATTTTTGGGCTTAATTTGCTCAAACACCACTCTGCCAAGGATCAGAGCTCCTCCACAGGAAGTCATTGTCAGTGAGTTATGCTTGCAGTAATGTCTTCTATGAGAAAATTTCCCCTTTCAAGTTGCTGAAGCCATGGAGATGGTATACATAAGTTTTGAGTTGTAGGGGGCTTGCTCCCTACATTGGGGGTGCAAGGAGTCTGCCTCTCCTGCAAAAAAAAAACACTATTAAAAGTATTTTTGCCCATTTTGGGGAATGCAGTTCTAGGATTCCAATCAGTGGTGGGTAGAACTTTGTGCACTCACATTAGAGGTCTTACTACATTAGAAGCCATTTGAAATTTGATTTGAAAATTGTGTCCTTTAAGTAGGAGCAGCAAAAATGAGTAAAGCAATGACAGATAACAATAAACAAGGCTTTAGACAGATAACCGACCAAGATGCTCTCCTCGAAAAAAAGGAAGCCAATCTGGTGGTCCCCTGCCATAAACAAACTTTACAACAAAAGGAAGAAACTGTTGCAGAAAAGAGGAAAATTCCAGGATGCAAAAAACTCCCTTACCAGCCTCAGTAAGAAGCTGAGATCCCTCATAAAATCCTCTAAAGCTAGTTACAAAAATAAAATTGCCAAAGATTCCATGGACAACCACAAGGCATTGTATAACTATGTCAAGAATCTAAATGGCAATGCTCAGATCTGATCTGAGCCACAACAGAATGGCATTAAATATACTGATCCCAAGGATATTGCCAATATCCTGGCAGATCGATTCAGTGACAACTTCACCCCCCTCTCACCCCCTAAATGGCCCATCTCAATACTGGAAGATTACCAAATTCCGGTATTAATGGCCACACAGGTAAAAAACGCACTCTCCAAAGCTAAGAATACAGCATTCATGGGACCAGATGACATCCCGGGCTGCGTATTACATGAACTACAAAATGAAATGGCACCTCACCTAAGTGTCATGTTTAATCATAGCCTCACCTCAGGCTTCATGCCCACTAAGTGGTGCAGAGCTACAATTGCCCCACTCCACAAGGGGGGATCCACCTTGGATCGCGGGAACTATTGCCCCATTAGTCTGATGAGCCTGATCTGCAAGGCCATGGAAAGTATTACCATGGAACTTATAGACAAAGACATTGGCAACCTTCAAACACTGGACCCCACCCAGTTTGGGTTTGTGAAGGGCCGATCTTGTGTCCTGAACCTGATTGATGTCTTTGAATCAGTCTCCAGAGCTGTGGAAGAGGGTAAGGAAGTCCACACGGCCTATCTGGACCTCACCAAGGCCTTTCACACTATCCCCCACTCTGGAATCATAGATGGACTTACTAAGCTGAGTATTAATCCCTGCTTCACACAATGGGGTGCCAACTGGCTTACTGACAAAACCCACACTGTAAAAGTAGCCGACTCCAAATCCAGCTCCAGACAAGTGGAGTACCTCAGGGTTCTTTCCTGGGACCGCTCTTGTTTGACATCTACTTCTCTGAAGTACAGACCAACACTAAGGGACTCTGGCTAACAAAGTTCGCATATGACTGCAAACTGGGAGCCATTATTGAATCCCCAAAGAATGTGGATACTCTACAAAAGGACCTTACAGAAACAGATGCTTGGTGCCAGAGCCATGGGCTCAAGCTCAGTGCCAAGAAATGTATAGTTATCCCCTCTGGAAAAAAACATGTACCCATGAATTACCACATAGGTGGCAGTACACTAAACACCGAAAGTGTGATAAGAGACTTAGGGACACAGGTGGACAGTCGTCTCACCTTTGATAACCACATCACCACAACAGTCAAGAAATCCTTCTATGTGGCACACCTCATCACTAAGGGCTTTTCATCCAGAAAAAAGGAGGTCATTGTCCCACTGTATTCATCCCTCATTAGACCCATTATAGAATACAATGCCCCATTTGGTATATACCTTTCAAGACATTTGCAACAACTGGAAAGGCCACAGAAATACATCACTAAAATAATCAAAGGCCTAAAGCAGATGCCCTACGCTGACCGCCTTAAAAAACTCCAGCTATACTCTGTCGCATATCGTCTACTCAGGGGTGAACTCTGCTTAACAAACAAAGGCCATGTCAAACCCAGAGCTGTTGGATATGCTACACTTAAAAAATCCCAATCCTTCAGAGCCACACACTCCAGGAATCTAAACCTTGTCATCACAATAAACAAAGCATGCTGGAGGGATAGGTTCCTGACCCAGAGACTCACCAGACTCTGGAATAGATTGCCCATACATGTCAAGCAGAGCGTCTCTTTGGCGCTCTTCAAAAGGAATCTTGACGATTGAATGGGAGAAAGGAAATTCACCCCGGGGATCACATCAGTCGCCCTGCTAGACAGGGGTCCAGGGAAGTATAGTGTGGGAAGAAATAGCCAGGGAGTTGTTATGGCTAGGCTTGTATAGGTCCTAGGGCCGATAGCCTAGTACCAACCTATGAACCTATGAAAAAGAGACAAGGCTTTCGACAGATAACAAGAGGCAAGGCTTTAGACAGATAATAATAGGCAAGGCTTTAGACAGACAACAAGAGGCAAGGCTTTAGACAGATAACAAGAGACAAGGCTTTAGACAGGTAACAAGAGAATAGACTTTAGAATGGTTCTGCTATGAATTATCAAACTACACAATCATCAGAATCAGATATGGCAAAAAATAATTATCTTAAAGAAATTTTGCATGGGTGCAAGCTCCCATGAACCCTCCAATTTGAGGGCAAGCCCTCCAACCGCCACCCTGAATCTAGTATATACCAACTCCGTGGTCACACCAACAAAAAAGAAGGGGGAAATTTTCCAAAAGGCAGGAATAATTGCTGCTACACATTTAAAAATCCCACCAACAATGATTTCCTACAGAAAACAGTGACTGATGTTATATCCATCAGTGAATTTTTCTTTACACAACTGACACTAGAGGAGATTCACCTCAACTACCTGAAGAAGAGCCCTTTAGAATATATGCAAGAAGAAACATTACTAGGATTAATGGTTCTCTTTTTTATACTGAAATGTATCACATGGCTTAGGACACAAGATACAATTTTTATTTTGTTGGATGCGCTTTGGTTGTTGCACAGAAGCAATATGTTCTGTTTGTGTAGAATATAAACACAAGTCATTGGAGATTGATTAATAGGAATTGGACATCATTCATGTCTCTTGATTATTTTAAAACAAAAGTGTTGGGTAAAAGAAGCATAAATTCAAATACCTTCAGCATTCTATTCCCACTCACATTCTACAATCAGGTGTATGAAATTTACAGTTACTATGCATACCTCTCAACCTCTTAATGCAAGAAATCTGGGCAAAGCCTAAATTATGGTGGGGACAAAATCCCCAAAATAGGGCAGGTTTTAAATATAGCTCGTATAAACTTTAGAAAACTGCTAGAATAACAGGATTTGTATTAGCATGCATTTTCTGAAGGATGTGAAATATGACATTCAAATATATATATCATTATTTGGTCATTATTTAATGACTTCAGCCATCCATGATTTCACAGAAAACCACAGATTTTAAGAGAAGCAGACCAAATATTTGAGGCAAAAATCTGGACCTTTTGCAAAAATCTGAACAGTTGAGAAGTATGTATATGACAAAATGTGAGTACTTTGTTTTGGTTCTACAAGCAATATGCTAATAAAATAGAGAGGTGTTTATTGGTAGTTACTAGGTTTCTATTCTAGGTGACCATTAACAAGCTTAGCCAAATAATCATGCCAGTCAAGGATTTTTATACCCCATACCAAATGGAAAGTATGTGACTTCCTGTCTACTCACTGAGTATGCATTTAAAGTTGAATGATATGTTGCCAAGGGAATGAGGAAACATGACATGATATTTGTTTGATACCTGTGAATCTCTCAAATAATGAACAAAAAATTGTTTTACTTGGATCGCTTGTCTGTGTACTTAATAAAGGATTTTCGACTGGAAACAGACTGCCTGCCTTGCTTGGATTACTTTTGAATACTTAGTAATGCTGTAGAATTATATATTTTCTATTGTTACTTTTTGACTTGACGAGTTTACGTTCGCTACTTCTACTACTATTGTCTGATCTGATTAATATACAGTGATTAACTAGAAATATATGGACTGAAAATCTTCCACACAGAGAAGTTTCTTACACTGTCTTTAGACCCACTACACTTTAGTGGGTTGTTTTGAGACTTTGGGGATACCACGGCGGTTACTTGTTTTTATATATAATTTTTGATCGCAAAATGAACTAAGTTTGATATATTTCCAGCCATGTAGTGTATTGCCTTGTATGAAATCACAGACTTAATAATCTACTTAATAATTTGGTTAAATAAGATGTACCAGTAAAGTACATTAGGGCTATATATTATTATGACAGCTACTAGGTAGGGCAGGACCAGTTCGAATGTCACACTGTTGGGGGAAGGGATGTGAATTTAACATGTGTACCAATAACACTTTCTTTTACAGCACAATAAACTACTCCCATGCCTGATAAAAAATTATATATATATTTAGAAAGCCTGTGAGGAAATTATTACTCTATTTTTGTTTTACTTGGATCGCTTGTCTGTGTGCTTAATAAAGGATTTTCATTTGGAAGCAGACTGCCTGCCCTGCTTGGATTACTTTTGAATACTTAGTAATGCTATAGAATTATATATTTTCTATTATTACTTTTTGACTTGACGAGTTTACGTTCACTACTTCTACAACCATTGTCTGATCTGATTAATATACAGTGATTAACTAGAAATATATGGACTGAAAATCTTCCACACAGAGAAGTTTCTTACACTGTTTTCTTTTTAGACCTACTACATTTTAGTGGGTTGTTTTGAGACTTTGGGGATATCACGGAGATTACTTGTTTTTTATAATTTGTTTGATACCTATGAATCTGTCCCAAGGAATGAGGAAACATGACATGTTGATTTGTTTGATATCTAGGAATGTGTCCCCAACGAAAGAAGAAATATGACATGCTGATTTCTTTGATAGCTAGGAATCTGTCCCAAAGAATGAGGAAACATGACATGTTGATTTGTTTGATACCAGCAAGTCTGTCCAAAGGAATGAGGAAACATGATGTGTTGATTTGTTTGATATCTAGGAATCTTTCCCAAGGAATGAGGAAACATGACATCTTGATTTGTTTGTTATCTAGGAATCTGTCTCAAAAAATGAGGAAATATGACATGTTGATTTGTTTGATATCTAGGAATCTGTCACAAAGAATGAGGAAACATGATGTGTTGGATTCGTTTGATGTCTAGGAATCTGTCCCAAAAAATGAGGAATCATGGCATGTTAATTTGTTTGATAACAAAGAATCTGTCCCAACGAATGAGGAAACATGACGTGTTGATTTGTTTGATACCTACGAAGCTGTCCCAAGGAATGAGGAAACATGACATGTTGATTTGTTTGATATCTAGAAATATGTCCCAAAGAATGAAGAAACATGACATGTTGATTTGTTTAATATCTAGGAATCTGTCCCAAAGAATGAGAAAACATGATGTGTTGATTTGTTTGATATCTAGAAATATGTCCCAAAGAATGAAGAAACATGACATATTGATCTGTTTGATATCTAGGAATCTGTCCCAAAGAATGAGAAAACATGATGTGTTGATTTGTTTGATATCTAGGAATCTGTCCCAAAGAATGAGGAATCTTGGCATGTTAATTTGTTTGATAACAAATAATCTGTCCCAACGAATGAGGAAACATGACGTGTTGATTTGTTTGATACCTAAGAAGCTGTCCCAAGGAATGAGGAAACATGACATGTTGATTTGTTTGATATCTAGAAATATGTCCCAAAGAATGAAGAAACATGACATGTTGATTTGTTTAATATCTAGGAATCTGTCCCAAAGAATGAGAAAACATGATGTGTTGATTTGTTTGATATCTAGGAATTTGCCCCAATGAATGAGGAAACATGACATGTTGATTTGTTTGATATCTAGGAATCTGTCCCAAAGAATGAGAAAATATGACATGTTGCTTTGTTCGATATCGAGCAATCTGCCCCAAGGAATGAGAAAATATGACATGTTGATTTGTTTGATATCTAGGAATCTGTCCCAAGAGAATGAAGAAACATGACGTGTTGATTTGTTTGATATCTAGGAATCTTTTCCAAAGAATGAGGAAACATAACCTGTTGAATTGTTAAATGTCAAGGAATCTGTCCCCAAAGAATGAGGAAACACGACATGTTGATTTGTTTGATATCAAGGGATCAAGCCACAAAGAATTAGGAAATATGACGTTGATTTTTTTGATATCTAGGAATCTGTCCCCAAAGAATGAGGAAACATGACATGTTGATTTGTTTGATATCTAGGAATGTGTCCCCAAAGAATGAGGAAAAATAATGTGTTGATTTGTTTGAGATCTAGGAATCTGTCACAAAGAATGAGGAAACATGATGTGTTGATTTGTTCGATATCTAGGAATCTATCCCCACAGAATGAGGAAATATGACATGTTGATTTCTTTGATATCTAGGAATCTGTCCCCAAAGAATGAGGAAACATGATGTGTTGAGTTGTTTGAAATCTTGGAATCTGTCCCAAGGAATGAGGGAAAATGACATGTTGATTTGTTTGAGATCTAGGAATCTGTCCCCAAAGAATGAAGAAACATGACGTGTTGATTTGTTTGATATCTAGGAATCTGTCCCCAAAGAACAAGGAAACATGACATGTTGATTTATTTGATATCTAGGAATCTGTCCCAAGGAATGAGGAAACATAACATGTTGATTTGTTTGATATCTAGGAATCTGTCCCCAATGAATGAGGAAACATGACGTGTTGATTTGTTTGATATCTAAAAATCTGTCCTAAATAAAGAGGAAACATGATGTGTTGATTTGTTTGATATCTAAGAATCTGTCCACAATGAATGAGGAAACATAGCATGTTGACTTCTTTGATATCTAGGAATCAGTCCCAAGGAATGAGTAAACATGGCATGTTGATTTGTTTGATATCTAGGAATCTGTCTCCAAAAAATGAGGAAACATGACATGTTAATTTGTTTTATATCTAGGAATCTGTCCCCAATGAATGAGGAAACATAAAATGTTGATTTCTTTGACAGCTAGGAATCGGTCCCAAAGAATGAGGAAACATGTCATGTTGATTTGTTTGATATCTAAGAATCTGTCCCCAAATAATGGAGAAACATGACATGATGATTTGTTTGGTATCCAGAAATCTGTCCCAAAGAATGAGGAAACATGACATGTTGATTTGTTTGATATCTAGAAATCTGTCCCAAAGAATGAGGAAACATGACATGTTGATTTGTTTGATATCTAGGAATCTGTCCCAAGGAATGAGGAAACATGACATGTTGATTTGTTTGATATCTAGGAATTTGTCCCCAATGAATGAGGAAACATGACATGTTGATTTCTTTGATAGCTACGAATCTATCCCAAAGAATGAGGAAATATGACATATTGGTTTGCTTAATATCTAGGAATCTGTCCCAAAGAATGAGGAAACATGATGTCTTTGTTAGACATCTAGGAATCTGTCCCAAAGAACGAAAAAACATGGCATGTTGATTTGTTTGATACCTAAGAATCTGTCCCCAAGGAATAAGGAAACATGACATGTTTATTTCTTTGATATCTAGGAATCTGCCCCCAATGAATGAGGAAACATGACATGTTGATTTGTTTGATATCTAGGAATCTGTCCCAAAGAACAAAGAAACATGACTTGTTGAGTTCTTTGATAGCTAGGAATCTGTCCCAAAGAATGAGGAAACATGACGTGTTGATTTGTTCGATATCTAGGAATCTATCCCCACAGAATGAGGAAATATGACATGTTGATGTCTTTGATATCTAGGAATCTGCCCCCAAAGAATGAGGAAACATGACGTGTTGAGTTGTTTGAAATCTTGGAATCTGTCCCAAGGAATGAGGAAAAATGACATGTTGATTTGTTTGATATCTAGGAATCTGTGCCCAAAGAATGAGGAAACATGACATGTTGATTTGATTGTTATTTAGAATTCTACCCTAAAAAATGAGGAAACATGACATGTTGATTTGTTTGATATCTAGGAATCTGTCCGCAAAGAAGAAGGAAACATGACAAGTTGATTTATTTCATATCTAGGAATCTGTCCCAAGGAATGAGGAAGCATAACATGTTGATTTGTTTGATATCTAGGAATCTGTCCCCAATGAATGAGGAAACATGACATGTTGATATCTAGGAATCTGTCCGCAAAGAAGAAGGAAACATGACAAGTTGATTTATTTCATATCTAGGAATCTGTCCCAAGGAATGAGGAAGCATAACATGTTGATTTGTTTGATATCTAGGAATGTGTCACCAAAGAATGAGGAAAAATAATGTGTTGATTTGTTTGAGATCTAGGCATCTGTCACAAAGAATGAGGAAACATGATGTGTTGATTTGTTCGATATCTAGGAATCTATCCCCACAGAATGAGGAAATATGACATGTTGATGTCTTTGATATCTAGGAATCTGCCCCCAAAGAATGAGGAAACATGACGTGTTGAGTTGTTTGAAATCTTGGAATCTGTCCCAAGGAATGAGGAAAAATGACATGTTGATTTGTTTGATATCTAGGAATCTGTGCCCAAAGAATGAGGAAACATGACATGTTGATTTGATTGTTATTTAGAATTCTACCCTAAAAAATGAGGAAACATGACATGTTGATTTGTTTGATATCTAGGAATCTGTCCGCAAAGAAGAAGGAAACATGACAAGTTGATTTATTTCATATCTAGGAATCTGTCCCAAGGAATGAGGAAGCATAACATGTTGATTTGTTTGATATCTAGGAATCTGTCCCCAATGAATGAGGAAACATGACGTGTTGATTTGTTTGATATCTAGAAATCTGTCCGAAATAAACAAGAAACATGATGTGTTGATTTGTTTGATATCTAAGAATCTGTCCCCAATGAATGAGGAAACATAGCATGTTGACTTCTTTGATATCTAGGAATCAGTCCCAAGGAATGAGTAAACATGACATGTTGATTTGTTTGATACCTAGGAATCTGTCTCCAAAAAATGAGAAAACATGACATGTTGATTTGTTTGATATCTAGGAATCTGTCCCCAATGAATGAGCAACCATAAAATGTTGATTTCTTTGACAGCTAGGAATCTGTCCCAAAGAATGAGGAAACATGTCATGTTAATTTGTTTGATATCTAGGAATCAGTCCCAAGGAATGAGTAAACTTGACATATTGATTTGTTGGGTATCTAGGAATCCGTCCCCAAAGAATGAGGAAACATGACATGTTGATTTGTTTGATATTTAGGAATCTGTCCCAAGGAATGAGGAAACATGACATGTTGATTTGTTTGATATCTAGGAATCTGTCCCTAATGAATGAGGAAACATGACATGTTGATTTGTTTGGTATCTAGGAATCCATCCCCAAAGAATGAAGAAACATGATCTGTTGATTTGTTTGATATCTAGGAATCTGTCCAAAGGAATGAGGAAACATGACATGTTGATTTGTTTGATATCTAGGAATCTGTTCCCAATGAATGAGGAACATGACATGTTGATTTCTTGATATATAGGAGTCTATCCCAAAGAATGAGGAAATATGACATGATGGTTTGTTCAATATCTAGGAATCTGTCCCAAATAATGAGGAAACATGACATCTTTGTTTGACATCTAGGAATCTGTCCCAAAGAATGAAGAAACACGGCATGTTGATTTGTTTGATACCTAAGAATCTGTCCCCAAGGAATAAGGAAACATGACATGTTTATTTCTTTGACATCTAGGAATCTGTCCCAAAGAATGAGGAAACATGATGTATTGATTTGTTTGATACCTAAGAATCTGTTCCAAGGAATGAGGAAACATGACATGTTGATTTGTCTGATGTCTAGGAATCTGTCTCCAAGAAATGAGGAAACATGTCATGTTGATTTCTTTGATAGCTAGGAATCTGTCCCAAAGAAAGAGGAAACATGATGTGTAGATTTGTTCGATATCTAGGAATCTGTCCCAAAGAATGAGGACACATGACATGTAGATTTGTTTGATATCTAGGAATATGTCCCAAAGAATGAGGAAACATGACGTGTTGATTTGTTTGTTATCTAGGAATCTGTCCCCAATGAATGAGAATACGTGACATGTTTATTTCTATGATAGCTCGGAATCTGTCCCAAAGAAAGAGGAAACATGACATGTTGATTTGTTTGATGTCTAGGAATCTGTCCCAAAGAATGAGGAAACATGATGTGTTGATTTGTTTGATATCTAGGAATCTGTCCCCAATGAATGAGGAAACATGACATGGTGATTTGTTTGGTAGCCAGGAATCCGTCCCTAAAGAATGAGGAAACATGACATGTAGATTTGTTTGATATCTAGGAATATGTCCCAAAGAATGAGGAAACATGACGTGTTGATTTGTTTGTTATCTAGGAATCTGTCCCCAATGAATGAGAATACGTGACATGTTTATTTCTATGATAGCTCGGAATCTGTCCCAAAGAAGAGGAAACATGACATGTTGATTTGTTTGATATCTAGGAATCTGTCCCCAGAGAATGAGGAAACATGACGTGTTGATTTGTATGATATCTGGGAATCTGTTCCAAAGAATGAGGAAACATAACCTGTTGATTTGTTCAATATCTAGGAATCTGTCCCCAAAGAATGAGGAAACATGACATGTTGATTTCATTGATATCTAGGGATCAATCCACAAAGAATAAGGAAACATGACATGTTGATTTTTTTGATATGTAGGAATCTGTCCACAAAGAATGAGGAAACATGACATGTTGATTTGTTTGATATCTAGCAATGTGTCCCCAAAGAATGAGGAAAAATGATGTGTTGATTTGTTTGAGATCTAGGCATCTGTCGCAAAGAATGTGGAAACATGATGTGTTGATTTGTTCAATATCTAGGAATCTGTCCCCAGAGAATGAGGAAATGTGACATGTTGATTATTTCTTTGATATCTAGGAATCTGTCCCCAAAGAATGAGGAAACATGACATGTTGATTTGTTTGATATCTAGGAATCTGTCCCCAAGGAATGAGGAAACATGACGTGTTGATTTGTTTGATATTTAGAATTATGACCTAAAAAATGAGGAAACATGATGTGTTAATTTGTATAATATCTAGGAATCTGTCCCTAAAGAATGTGGAAACATGACATGTTGATTTGTTCGATATCTAGGAATCTGTCCCCAATGAATGAGGAAACATTACGTGTTGATTTGTTTGATATCTAGAAATCTGTCCTAAATAAATAGGAAACGTGATGTGTTGATTTGTTTGATATCTAGGAATCTCTCCCCAATGAATGAGGAAACATGGCATGTTGACTTCTTTTATATTTAGGAATCAGTCTCAAGGAATGAATAAACATGACATGTTGATTTGTTTGATATCTAGGAATCTGCATCTAAAGATTGGGAAAACATTGATTTGTTTGATATCTAGGAATCTGTCCCCAATGAATGAGGAAACATAACATGTTGATATCTTTGATAGCTAGGAATCTGTCCCAGAGAATGAGGAAACATGACATGTTGATTTGTTTGATATCTAGGAATCTGTTGCCAATGAATGAGGAAACATAAGATGTTGATTTGTTTGATGGCTAGGAATCTGTCCCAAAGAATGAGAAAACATGATGTGTTGATTTGTTTGATATCTAGGAATCTGCCCACAATGAATGAGGAAACATGACATGTTGATTTGTTTGATATCTAGGAATCTGTCCCAAAGAATGAGGAAACATGACATGTTGATTTGTTTGATACCTACATGTCTGTCCAAAGGAATGAGGAAACATGACATGTTGATTTGTTTGATACCTACAAGTCTGTCCAAAGGAATGAGGAAACATGACATGTTGATTTGTTTGACATCTAGGAATCTATCACCAAAGAATGAGGAAACATAACGTGTTGATTTGTTTGATACATAGGAATCTTTCCCAAGGAATGAGGAAACATGACATCTTGATTTGTTTGTTATCTAGGAATCTGTCTCAAAGAATGAGGAAATATGACATGTTGATTTGTTTGATATCCTGGAATCTGTTGCAAAGAATGAGGAAACATGATGGGTTGGATTTGTTTGATATCTAGGAATCTGTCCCAAAGAATGAGGAATCATGGCATGTTAATTTGTTTGATAACAAAGAATCTGTCCCAACGAATGAGGAAACATGACGTGTTGATTTGTTTGATACCTAAGAAGCTGTCCCAAGGAATGAGGAAACATGACATGTTGATTTGTTTGATATCTAGAAATATGTCCCAAAGAATGAAGAAACATGACTGTTGATTTGTTTGATATCTAGGAATCTATCCCAAAGAATGAGAAAACATGATGTGTTGATTTGTTTGATATCTAGGAATCTTCCCCCAATGAATGAGGAAACATGACATGTTGATTTGTTTGATATCTAGGAATCTGTTCCAAAGAATGAAGAAACATGACTTGTTAATTTCTTTGATAGCTAGGAATCTGTCCAAAAAATGAGAAAATATGACGTGTTGATTTGTTCGATATCATGGAATCTGTCCCCAAAGAATGAGGAAACATGATGCATTGATTTGTTTGATATCGAGCAATCTGCCCCAAGGAATGAGGAAACATGACATGTTGATTTGTTTGATAACTAGGAATCTGTCCCCAGAGAATGAGGAAACATCACGTGTTGATTTGTTTGATATCTAGGAATCTGTCCCCAAAGAATGAGGAAACATGACATGTTGATTTATTTGATATCTAGGGATCAATCCACAAAGAATTAGGAAATATGACATTGACTTTTTCGATATCGGAATCTGTCCCCAAAGAATGAGGAAACATGACATGTTGATTTGTTTGATATCTAGGAATGTGTCCCCAAAGAATGAGGAAAAATAATGTGTTAATTTGTTTGAGATCTTGGAATCTGTCACAAAGAATGAGGAAACATGATGTGTTGATTTGTTCGATATCTAGGAATCTATCCCCACAGAATGAGGAAATATGACATGTTGATTTATTTGATATCTAGGAATCTGTCCCCAAAGAATGAGGAAACATGATGTGTTGAGTTGCTTGAAATCTTTGAATCTGTCCCAAGGAATGAGGGAAAATGACATGTTGATTTGTTTGATATCTAGGAATCTGTCCCCAAAGAATGAAGAAACATGACATGTTGATTTGATTGATATTTAGAATTCTGCCCTAAAAAGTGAGGAAACATGACGTGTTGATTTGTTTGATGTCTAGGAATCTGTCCCCAAAGAACAAGGAAACATGACATGTTGATTTATTTGATATCTAGGAATCTGTCCCAAGGAATGAGGAAACATAACATGTTGATTTGCTTGATATCTAGGAATCTGTCCCCAATGAATGAAGAAACATGACGTGTTGATTTGTTTGATATCTAGAAATCTGTCCTAAATAAAGAGGAAACATGATGTGTTGATTTGTTTGATATCTAAGAATCTGTCCCCAATGAATGAGGAAACATAGCATGTTGACTTCTTTGATATCTAGGAATCTGTCCCAAAGAATGAGGAAACATGTCATGTTGATTTGTTTGATATCTAAGAATCTGTCCTCAAATAATGAGGAAACGTGACATGTTGATTTGTTTGGTATCTAGAAATCTGTCCCAAAGAATGAGGAAACATGACATGTTGATTTGTTTGATATCTAGGAATCTGTCCCCAATGAATGAGGAAACATAACATGTTGATTTCTTTGACAGCTAGGAATGTGTCCCAAAGAATGAGGAAACATGACATGTTGATTTGTTTGATATCTAGGAATCTGTCCCAAGGAATGAGGAAACATGACATGTTGATTTGTTTGATATCTAGGGATCTGTCCCCAGTGAATGAGGAAACATGACATGTTGATTTCTTTGATAGCTAGGAATCTATCCCAAAGATTGAGGAAATATGACATATTGGTCCGTTCAATATCTAGGAATCTGTCCCAAAGAATGAGGAAACATGACTTGTTGATTTCTTTGATAGCTAGGAATCTCTCCCAAAGAATGAGGAAACATGACATGTTGATTTGTTCGATATCTAGGAATCTGACCCCAAAGAATGAGGAAACATAATGCATTAATTTGTTTGATATTGAGCAATCTGCCCCAAGGAATGAGGAAACATGACATGTTGATTTGTTTGATATCTAGGAATCTGTCCCCAGAGAATGAGGAAACATGACATGTTGATTTGTTTGATATCTAGGAATCTGTCCCCAAAGAATGAAGAAACATGACATGTTGATTTGATTGATATTTAGAATTCTGCCCTAAAAAGTGAGGAAACATGACATGTTGATGTCTTTGATAGCTAGGAATCTATCCCAAAGATTGAGGAAATATGACATATTGGTTTGTTCAATATCTAGGAATCTGTCCCAAAGAATGAGGAAACATGACGTCTTTGTTTGACATCTAGGAATCTGTCCCAAAGAATGAAAAACATGGCATGTTGATTTGTTTGATACCTAAGAATCTGTCCCCAAGGAATAAGGAAACATGACATGTTTATTTCTTTGATATCTAGGAATCTGCCCCCAATGAATGAGGAAACATGACATGTTGATTTGTTTCATATCTAGGAATCTGTCCCAAAGAATGAGGAAACATGACATGTTGATTTGTTTGATAGCTAGGAATCTCTCCCAAAGAATGAGGAAACATGACATGTTAATTTGTTCGATATCTAGGAATCTGACCCCAAAGAATGAGGAAACATGATGCGTTGATTTGTTTGATATTGAGCAATCTGCCCCAAGGATTGAGGAAACATGACATGTTGATTTGTTTGATATCTAGGAATCTGTTCCCAGAGAATGAGGAAACATGACGTGTTGATTTGTTTGATATCTAGGAATCTGTTCCAAAGAATGAGGAAACATAACCTGTTGAACTGCTAAATATCAAGGAATCTGTCCCCAAAGAATGAGGAAACATGACATGTTGATTTGTTTGATATCTAGGGATCAATCCACAAAGAATTAGGAAATATGACGTTGATTTTTTCGATATCTAGGAATCTGTCCCCAAAGAATGAGGTAACATGACATGTTTATTTGTTTGATATCTAGGAATGTGTCCCCAAAGAAAGAGGAAAAATAATGTGTTGATTTGTTTGAGATCTAGGCATCTGTCACAAAGAATGAGGAAACATGATGTGTTGATTTGTTCGATATCTAGGAATCTATCCCCACAGAATGAGGAAATATGACATGTTGATTTCTTTGATATCTAGGAATCTGTCCCCAAAGAATGAGGAAACATGACATGTTGATTTGTTTGATATTTAGAATTCTGACCTAAAAAATGAGGGAACATGACATGTTGATTTGTTTGATATCTAGGAATCTGTCCCCAAAGAACAAGGAAACATGACATGTTGATTTGTTTGATATCTAGGAATCTGTCCCCAATGAATGAGGAAACATGACATGTTGATTTGTTTGATATCTAGAAATCTGTCCGAAATAAAGAGGAAACATGATGTGTTGATTTGTTTGATATCTAAGAATCTGTCCCCAATGAATGAGGAAACATAGCATGTTGACTTCTTTGATATCTAGGAATCAGTCCCAAGGAATGAGTAAACATGACATGTTGATTTGTTTGATATCTAGGAATCTGTCTCCAAAAAATGAGGAAACATGACATGTTGATTTGTTTGATATCTAGGAATCTGTCCCCAATGAATGAGGAAACATAACATGTTGATTTCTTTGATAGCTAGGCGTCTGTCCCAAAGAATGAGGAAACATGACATGTTGATTTGTTTGATATCTAGGAATCTGTCCCAAGGAATGAGGAAACATGACATGCTGATTTGGTTGATATCTAGGAATCTATCCCCAATGAATGAGGAAACATGACATGTTGATTTCTTTGATATATAGGAATCTATCCCAAAGAATGAGGAAACATAACATGTTGGTTTGTTCAATATCTAGGAATTTGTCCCAAAGAATGAGGAAACATGACATCTTTGTTTGACATCTAGGAATCTGTCCCAAAGAATGAAGAAACATGGAATGTTGATTTGTTTGATACCTAAGAATCTGTCCCCAAGGAATAATGAAACATGACATGTTTATTTCTTTGATATCTAGGAATCTGTCCCAAAGAATGAGGAAACATGATGTGTTGATTTGTTTGATACCTAAGAATCTGTTCCAAGGAATGAGGAAACATGGCATGTTGAGTTGTCTGATGGCTAGGAATCTGTCCCCAAGAAATGAGGAAATATGTCATGTTGATTTCTTTGATAGCTAGGAATCTGTCCAAAAGAAAGAGGAAACATGATGTGTAGATTTGTTCGATATCTAGGAATCTGTCCCAAAGAATGAGGAAACATGACATGTAGATTTGTTTGATATCTAGGAATATGTCCCAAAGAATGAGGAAACATGATGTGTTGATTTGTTTGATATCTAGGAATCTGTTCCCAAGTAATGTGGAAACATGACATGTTGATTTGTTTGTTATCTAGGAATCTGTCCCCAATGAATGAGAATACGTGGCATGTTTACTTCTATGATAGTTTGTAATCTGTCCCAAAGAAAGAGGAAATATGACATGTTGATTTGTTTGATGTCTAGGAATCTGTCCCAAAGGATGTGGAAACATGGTGTGTTGATTTGTTTGATATCTAGGAATCTGTCCCAAGGAAGGAGGAAACATGACTTGTTGATTTGTTTTATATCTAGGAATCTGTCCCCAATGAATGAGGAAACATGACATGTTGATTTCTTTGATAGCTAGGATTCTATCCCAAAGAATGCGGAAACATGACATGTTGAATTGTTCGATATCTAAGAATCTGAACCAAAGAATGAGGGAACATGTGTTGATTTGTTTGATATCTAGGAATCTGTCCTAAGGAATGAGGAAACATGGCATGTTGATTTGTTTGATATCTAGGAATCTGTCCCAAAGAATGAGGAAACATGACATGTTGATTTTTCGATATCTGGAATTCTGTTCCAAAGAATGAGGAAACATGACATGTTGGATTTGTTTGATATCTAGGAATCTGTCGCAAAGAATGAGGAATCATGGCATGTTAATTTGTTTGATAACAGAGAATCTCTCCAAAGGAATGTGGAAACATGACATTTTGATTTGTTGGATATCTAGCAATCTGTCCAAAAGAATGAGGAAACATGACATGTTGATTTGTTTGATACCTAAGAAACTATCCCAAGGAATGAGGAAACATGACATGTTGATTTGTTTGATGTCTATGAATCTGTCCCCATTGAATGAGGAGGCATGTCATGTTGATTTCTTTGATAGCTAGGAATCTGTCCAAAAGAAAGAAGAAACATGATGTGTTGATTTGTTCAATATCTAGGAATCTCTCCCAAAGAATGAGGAAACATGACGTATTGATTTGTTTGAAATCTTGGAATCTGCCCCCAAAGAATGAAGAAACATGACGTTTTGATTTGTTTGATATCTTAGAATCTGTCCCAAGGAATGAGGAAGCATGACATGTTGATTTGTTTGGTAGCCAGGAATCCGTCCCTAAAGAATGAGGAAACATGACGTGTTGATTTGTTTGATATCTAGGAGTCTGTCCCAAGGAATGAGGAAACATGACATGTTGATTTGTTTGATATCGAGGAATCTGCCCCAAGGAATGAGGAAACATGACATGTTGATTTGTTTGATATCTAGGAATCTGTCCCCAGAGAATGAGGAAACATGACATGTTGATTTGTATGATATCTGGGAATCTGTTCCAAAGAATGAGGAAACATAACCTGTTGATTTGTTCAATATCTAAAAATCTGTCCCCAAAGAATGAGGAAACATGACATGTTGATTTCATTGATATCTAGGGATCAATCCACAAAGAATAAGGAAACATGACGTTGATTTTTTCGATATGTAGGAATCTGTCCCCAAAGAATGAGGAAACATGACATGTTGATTTGTTTGATATCTAGCAATGTGTCCCCAAAGAATGAGGAAAAATGACGTGTTGATTTGTTTGAGATCTAGGCATCTGTCACAAAGAATGTGGAAACATGATGTGTTGATTTGTTCAATATCTAGGAATCTGTCCCCACAGAATGAGGAAATATGACATGTTGATTTCTTTGATATCTAGGAATTTGTCCCCAAAGAATGAGGAAACATGATGTGTTGAGTTGTTTGAAATCTTATTATCTGTCCCAAGGAATGAGGAAAAATGACGTGTTGATTTGTTTGATATTTAGAATTCTGACCTACAAAATGAGGAAACATGACGTGTTGATTTGTATAATATGTAGGAATCTGTCCCCAAAGAATGTGGAAACATAACATGTTGATTTGATTGATATTTAGAATTCTGCCCTAAAAAAATGAGGAAACATGACATGGTGATTTGTTTGATATCTAGGAATCTGTCCCCAAGGAATGAGGAAGCATGACGTGTTGATTTGTTTGATATTTAGAATTCTGACCTACAAAATGAGGAAACATGATGTGTTGATTTGAATAATATCTAGGAATCTGTCCCCAAAGAATGTGGAAACATGACATGTTGATTTGTTTGATATCTAGGAATCTGTCCCCAATGAATGAGGAAACATTACGTGTTGATTTGTTTGATCTAGAAATCTGTCCTAAATAAAGAGGAAACATGATGTGTTGATTTGTTTGATAGCTAGGAATCTCTCCCCAATGAATGAGGAAACATGGCATGTTGACTTATTTTATATCTAGGAATCAGTCTCAAGGAATGAGGAAACATGACATGTTGATTTATTTGATATCTAGGAAACTGCATCTAAAGAATAAGGAAACATGACATGTTGATTTGTTTGATATCTAGGAATCTGTCCCCAATGAATGAGGAAACATGACATGTTGATTTGTTTGGTATCTAGGAATGCATCCCCAAAGAATGAGGAAACATGACATGTTGATTTGTTTGATATCTAAGAATCTGTCCCAAGGAATGAGGAAACATGACATGTTGATTTGTTTGATATCTAGGAATCTGTCCCCAATGAATGAGGAAACATAACATGTTGATTTCTTTGATAGCTAGGAATCTGTCCCAGAGAATGAGGAAACATGACATGTTGATTTGTTTGGTATCTAGGAATCCAGCCTCAAAGAATGAGGAAACACGATGTGTTAATTTTATTGATAGCTAGGAATCTTTCCCAAAGAAAGAGGAAACATGGTGTGTTGATTTGTTCGATATCTAGGAATCTGTCCCAAAGAATGAGGAAACAAAACAGTGTAAGAAACTTCTCTGTGTGGAAGATTTTCAGTCCATATATTTCTAGTTAATCACTGTATATTAATCAGATCAGACAATAGTAGTAGAAGTAGCGAACATAAATTCGTCAAGTCAAAAAGTAATAATTGAAAATATATAATTCTACAGCATTACTAAGTATTCGAATGTAATCCAAGCAAGGCAGGCAATCTGTTTCCAGTCGAAAATCCTTTATTAAGTACATAGACAAGCGATCCAAGTAAAACAAAAATAGAGTAATAATTTCCTCACAAGCTTTCTAAATATATATATACTTTTTATCAGGCATGGGAGTGGTTTATTGTGCTGTAAAACAAAGTGTTATTGGTACACATGTTAAATTCACATCCCTTCCCTCATCAGTGTGACATTCGAGCTGGTCCTGCCCTACCTAGTAGCTGTCATAATAATATATAGCCCTAGTGTAGTTTAATGGCACATCTTATTTAACCAAATTATTAAGTCTGTGATTTTATATAAGGGAATATACTACATGGCTGGAAATATATCAACCTTAGTTCATTTTGCGATCAAAAATTATACATAAATATACACATATACATTTTGCATGTAAAAATCAGTTTCTATTTTCATAACCTATTGTTAACAAAGATCGCTTTCATCCTTCTAGACTTCTTCAGGTCTGTGTACAAGAACCCTAAAACCTATATAATTGTATAATTAGTTACTATTGTTATTACTATCATTTTGAATGTAAATGTGTGTTTGTTTGATATCTAGGAATCTGTCCCCAATGAATGAGGAAACATGGCATGTTGATTTGTTTGATATCTAGGAATTTTTCCCCAATGAATGAGGAAATATGATATATTGATTTTTTTGATAGCTAGGAATCTTTTCCAAAGAAAGAGGAAATATGATGTGTTGATTTGTTCGATATCTAGGAATCTGTCCAAAAGAATGAGGAAACATGACTTGTTGATTTGTTTGATACTTAGGAATCTGTCCCAAGGAATGAGGAAATATAACATGTTGATTTGTTTGATATCTAGAAATCTGTCCCCAGTGAATGAGGAAACATGTCACGTTGATTTGTTCGATAACTAGGAATCTATCCCAAAGAATGAGGAAATATGACATGTTGATTTGTTCAATATCTGAGAATCTGTCCGAAAGAATGAGGAAACATGATGTTTTTGTTTGATATCTAGCAATCTGTCACAAAGAATGAAGAAACATGGCATGTTGATTTGTTTGATACCTAAGAATCTGTCCCAAGGAATAAGGAAACATGACATGTTGATTTTTTTGATATCTAGGAATCTGTCACAAAGAGTGAGGAAACATGACATGTTGATTTGTTTGATAGCTTGGAATCTGTCCCAAAGAATGAGGAAACATGCCATGTTGATTTGTTTGATATCAACGAATCTGTCCCAAAATAATGAGGAAACATGACATGTTGATTTATTTGGCCTCTAGGAATCCGTCCTCAAAGAATGAGGAAACATGACGTGTTGATTTGTTTGATACCTAGGAATCTGTCCAAAAAAATGAGGAAACATGACGTGTTGATTTGTTTGATGTCTAAGAAGCTGTCCCAAGGAATGAGGAAACATGACATGTTGATTTGTTTGATGTCTATGAATCTGTCCCCAATGAATGAGGAAACATGTCATGTTGATTTTTTTAATAGCTAGGAATCTCTCCCCAATGAATGAGGAAACATGTCATGTTGATTTGTTTGATATCTAGCAATCTGTCCAAAAGAATGAGGAAACATGACGTGTTGATTTGTTTGATATCTAGAAATCTGTCCCAAACAATGAGGAAACATGACATGTTCATTTGTTTGATATCTAGGAATCTGTCCCTAAAGAATGCGGAAACATGATATGTTGATTTGTTTGATATCTAGAACTTTGTCCCCAATGAATGAGGAAACATGACATGTTGATTTCTTTGATAGCTATGAGTCTGTCCCAAAGAAAGAGGAAACATTATGTGTTGATTTGTTCATTATCTAGGAATCTATCCCAAGGGATGAGAAAACATGACATGTTGATTTGTTTGATATCTAGGAATCTGTCCCAAGGAAAGAGGAAACCTGACATGTTGATTTGTTTGATATCTAGGAATCTGTCCCCAATGAATGAGGAAACATGACATGTTGATTTGTTTGATATCTAGGAATTTTTCCCCAATGAATGAGGAAACATGATATATTGATTTTTTTGATAGCTAGGAATCTTTTCCAAAGAAAGAGGAAATATGATGTGTTGATTTGTTCGATATCTAGGAATCTGTCCCAAAGAATGAGGAAACATGACTTGTTGATTTGTTTGATATCTAGGAATCTGTCCCATAGAGTGAGGAAACATGACATGTTGATTTGTTTGATACCTAAGAATCTGTTCCAGGGAATGAGGAAACATGACATGTTGATTTGTTTGATGTCTAGGAATCTGTCCCAAGGAAGGAGGAAACATGACTTGTTGATTTGTTTGATATCTAGGAATCTGTCCCCAATGAATGAGGAAACATGACATGTTGATTTCTTTGATAGCCGGGATTCTGTCCCAAAGAATGAGGAAACAGGACATGTTGAATTGTTCGATATCTAGGAAGCTGTACCAAAGAATGAGGAAACATGACGTGTTGATTTGTTTGATATCTAGGATTCTGCCCCAAAGAATGAGGAAACATGACATGTTGGATTTGTTTGATATCTAGGAATCTGTCCCAAAGAATGAGGAATCATGACATGTTAACTTGTTTGATAACAGAGAATCTGTCCCAAGGAATGAGGAAACATGACATGTTGATTTGTTTGATATCTAGCAATCTGTCCAGAAAAATGAGGAAACATGACGTGTTGATTTGTTTGATGTCTAAGAAGCTGTCCCAAGGAATGAGGAAACATGACATGTTGATTTGGTTGATGTCTATGAATCTGTCCCCAATGAATGAGGAAACACGTCATGTTGATTTTTTTGATAGCTAGGAATCTGTCCCCAATGAATGAGGAAACATGTCATGTTGATTTGTTTGATATCTAGTAATCTGTCCAAAAGAATGAGGAAACATGACGTGTTGATTTGTTTGATATCTAGAATCCTGTCCCAAACAATGAGGAAACATGACATGTTCATTTGTTTGATATCTAGGAATCTGTCCCCAAAGAATGAGGAAACATGATATGTTGATTTGTTTGATATCTAGAACTTTGTCCCCAATGAATGAGGAAACATGACATGTTGATTTCTTTGATAGCTAGGAGTCTGTCCAAAAGAAAGAGGAAACATGATGTGTTGATTTGTTCAATATCTAGGAATCTGTCCCAAGGGATGAGAAAACATGACGTGTTGATTTGTTTGATATCTAGGAATCTGTCCCAAGGAAAGAGGAAACATGACATGTTGATTTGTTTGATATCTAGGAATCTGTCCCCAATGAATGAGGAAACATGGCATGTTGATTTCTTTGATTGCTAGGAATCTGTCCCAAAGAATGAGTAAGCATGACATGATGATTTGTTTGATATCTAGTTATATGTCCCAAACAATGTGGAAACATGATGTTTATTTGTTTGATATCTAGGAATATGCCCCCAATGAATGAGGATGCATGACATGTTGATTTCTTTGATAACTAGGAATCTATCCCAAAAATGAGGAACCATGACATGTTGATTTCTTTGATAGCTAGGAATCTTTCCCAAAGAATGAGGAAACATGAAGCGTTGACTTGTTTGATATAGAGCAATCTGCCCCAAGGAATGAGGAAACATGACCTGTTGATTTGTTTGATATCTAGGAATCTGTCCCCAGAGAATGAGGAAACATGATGCATTGATTTGTTTAATATCCAGGAATCTGTTCCTAAGAATGAGGAAACATAACGTGTTGATTTGTTCGATATCTAGGAATCTGTCCCCAAAGAATAAGGAAACATGACATGTTGATTTGTTTGATATCTAGGAATCAATCCACAAAGAATAAGGAAACATGACATGCTGATTTGTTCGATATCTAGGAATCTGTCCCCAAAGAATGAGGAAACATGACATGTTGATTTGTTTGATATCTAGGAATTTGTCCCCAAAGAATGAGGAAAAATGACGTGTTGATTTATTTGATATCTAGGCATCTGTCACAAAGAATGAGGAAACATGATTTGTTCAAAGTCTAGGAATCTGCCCCCACAGAATGAGGAAATATGACATGTTGATTTCTTTGATATCTAGGAATCTGTCCCCAAAGAATGAAGAAACACAATGTGTTGATTCGTTTGATATCTAGAAATCTGTCCCAAGCAATGAGGAAAAATGACATGTTGATTTGTTTGATTTCTATGAATCTAGCCCCAAAGAATGAGGAAACATGACATGTTGATTTGTTTTATATTTAGAATTCTGCCCTAAAAAATGAGGAAACATGCCTTGTTGATTTGTTCAATATCTTGGAATCTGTCCCAAGGAATGAGGTAACATGACATGTTGACTTGTTTGATATCGAGGAATCTGTCCCCAGTGAATGAGGAAACATGACATGTTGATTTCTTTGATATCTAGGAATCTGTCCCAAAGAATGAGGAAACATGACATTTTGATTTGTTTGATATTTAAGAATCTGTCCCCAAATAATGAGGAAACATGACATGTTGATTTGTTAGGTATCTAGGAATCTGTCCACAAAGAATGAGGAAACATGACTTATTGATTTGTTTGATATCTAGGAATCTGTCCCAAGGAATGAGGAAACATGACATTTTGATTTGTTTGATTTCTTCGATACTGTCCCCAATGAATGAGGAAACATAACATGTTGATGTCTTTGATAGCTAGGAATCTGTCCCAAAGAAAGAGGAAACATGACGTGTTCAATTTGTTCAATATCTAGGAATCTGTCCCAAAGAATGAGGAAACATGATTTGTTTGTTTGATATCTAAGAATATGTCCCAAAGAATGAAGAAACATGGCATATTGATTTGTTTGTTACCTAAGAATCTGTCCCAAGGAATGAGGAAACATGAAATGATGATTTGTTTAATTTTTAAGAATCTGTCCCAAATGAATGGCAAACATGTCATGTTGATTTTTTTGATAGCTAGGGATCTCTCCAAAAGAAAGAGGAAAAATGACATGTTGATTTGTTTGATATCTAGGAATCTGTCCCCAGAGAATGAGGAAACAAGACGTGTTGATTTGTTTAATAGCCAGGAATCTGTTCCAAAGAATGAGGAAACATAACGTGTTGATTTGCTCAGTATCTTGGAATCTGTCCCCAAAGAATGAGGAAACATTACATGTTGAGTTGTTTGATATCTAGGAATCAATCCACAAAGAATAAAGAAACATGACATGTTGATTTTTCGATATCTAGGAATCTGTCCCCAAAGAATGAGGAAACGTGACATGTTGATTTGTTTGATATCTAGGAATGTGTCCCCAAAGAGTGAGGAAAAATGAAGTCTTGATTTATTTGATATCTAGGCATCTGTCACAAAGAATGAGGAAACATGATGTGTTGATTTGTTCGATATCTAGGAATCTGTCCCCACAGAATGAGGAAATATGACATATTGATTTCTTTGATATCTAGGAATCTGTCCCCAAAGAAGGAAGAGACATGATGTTTTGATTCGTTTGATATCAATGAATCTGTCCCAAGGAATGAGGAAACATGACATGTTGATTTCTTTATTATCTAAGAATCTGACCCTAATGAATGAGGAAACATGACATATTGATTTGTTTGGAATCTAGGAATCTGTCCACAAAGAATGACAAAACATGATGTGATGATTTGTTTGATATCTAGGAATCTGTCCCAATGAATGAGGAAACATGACATGTCGATTTGTTTGATATCTAGGAATCTGTCCCGAATGAATGAGAAAACATAACATGTTGATTTCTTTGATAGATAGGAATCTGTCCCGAAGAATGAGGAAACGTGACATGTTGATTTGTTTGATATCTAAGAATCTGTCCCCAAATAATGAGGAAACATGACATGTTGATTTGTTTGGTATCTAGGAATCTGTCCACAAAGAATGAGGAAACATGACTTGTTGATTTGTTTGATATCTAGGAATCTGTCCCAAGGAATGAGGAAACATGACATTTTGATTTGTTTGATATCTTGGAAACTGTCCCCAATGAATGAGGAAACATAACATGTTGATTTCTTTGATAGCTAGAAATCTGTCCCAAAGAAAGAGGAAACATGACCTGTTGATTTGTTCAATATCTAGGAATCTGACCCAAAGAATGAGGAAACATAATGTGTTTGTTTGATATCTAGGAATCTGTCCCAATGAATGAGAAAACATGGCATGTTGATTTGTTTGTTACCTAAGAATCTGTCCCAAGGAATGAGGAAACATGACATGTTGATTTGTTTGATTTCTAGGAATCTGTCCCCAATGAATGGCAAACATGTCATGTTGATTTCTTTGATAGCTAGGAATCTGTCCCAAATAAAGAGGAAACATGATGTGTTGATTTGTTCGATATCTAGGAATCTGTCCCAAAGAATGAGGAAACATGACATGTTGATTTGTTTGATACCTAGGAATCTTGCTCAAGGAATGTGTAAACATGACATGTTGGTTTGTTTGGTATCTAGGAATCTGTCCCCAATGAATGAGGATACATGACATGTTGATTTCTTTGATAGCTCGGAATCTGTCCCAAAGAAAGGAAACATGACATGTTGATTTGTTTGATATCTAGGAATCTGTCCCCAATGAATGAGGAAACATGACATGTTGATTTCTTTGATAGCTAGGAATCTATCCCAAAGAATGAAAAAACATGACATGTTGATTTGTTCGATATCTAGAATCTGTACCAAAGAATGAGGAAACATGACGTGTTGATTTGTTTGATATCTAGGAATCTTTCCCCAATGAATGAGGAAACATGACATGTTGATTTGTTCGATATCTAGGATTCTGTCCCAAAGAATGAGGAAACATGACATGTTGATTTGTTCGATATCTAGGATTCTGTCCCAAAGAATAAGGAAACATGACGTGTTTGTTTGATGCCTAAGAATTTTTCCCAAGGAATGAGGAAACATGATGTGTTGATTTGTTTGATACCTTAGAATCTGACCCAAGGAATTAGGAATCATGTTGATTTGTTTGATATCTAG
Source organism: Protopterus annectens (assembly GCF_019279795.1). Taxonomy (NCBI): domain Eukaryota; kingdom Metazoa; phylum Chordata; order Ceratodontiformes; family Protopteridae; genus Protopterus; species Protopterus annectens. The sequence goes on from NC_056733.1 coordinate 1,280,663,708, forward strand.
GAATCCATCCCCAAAGAATGAGGAAACATAACACGTTGATTTGTTTGGTATCTAGGAATGTTTCCCTAAAGAATGAGGAAAAATGACATGTTAATTTGTTTAATATCTAGGAGTCTGTCCCCAAAGAATGAGGAAACATGGCATGTTGATTTGTTTGATATTTAGAATTCTGCCCTAAAAAATGAGGAAAGATGCCTTGTTGATTTGTTCAATATCTAGGAATTCGTCCTAAAGAATGAGGAAACATGGCATGTTGATTTGTTTGATACCTAAGAATCTGTCCCAAGGAATAAGGAAACATGACATGTTGATTTTGTTTGATATCTAGGAATCTGTCCCAAAGAATGAGTAAACAAGTAATCTCTGTGGTATCACCGAAGTCTCAAAACAACCCACTAAAGTGTAGTGGGTCTAAAAACAAAGCAGTGTAAGAAACTTCTCTGTGTGGAAGATTTTCAGTCCATATATTTCTAGTTAATCACTGCATATTAATCAGATCAGACAATAGTAGTAGAAGTAGACGTAAACTTGTCAAGTCAAAAAGTAATAATAGAAAATATATAATTCTACAGCATTACTAAGTATTCAAAAGTAATCCAAGCAAGGCAGGCAGTCTGTTTCCAGTCAAAAAATAAAGGATTTTCGATTTCTAGGAATCTGTCCCAAAGAATGAGGAAACATGACGTGATGATTTGTTTGATACCTAGAAATTTTTCTCAAGGAATGTGGAAACATGAGATGTTGATTTGTTTGATATCTAGGGATCTGTCCTCAATGAATGAGGATACATGACAGGTGTTTCGTCTGAGCAGCCATTAGGGGACAACGTTCTATGGTGACTGTCTTCATTTATCTTTACTTGGTTACGCTTTCCCCGATCTCTGTTTGTGTGCTGTGTTGCCTTTTAGTGATTTATACATGACATGTTGATTTCTTTGATAGCTCGGAATCTGTCCCAAAGTAAAGGAAACATGATATGTTGATTTGTTCAATATCTAGGAATCTGTCCCAAAAAATGAGGAAACATGACATGTTGATTTGTTTGATATCTAGGAATCTGTCCCCAATGAATGAGGAAACATGACATTTTGATTTCTTTGATAGCTAGGAGTCTGCCCCAAAGAATGAGGAAACATGACATTTTGATTTGTTCAATATCTAGGAATCTATCCCAAAGAATGAGAAAACATGACGTCTTGATTTGTTTGTTATCTAGAAATCTGTCCCTAGGAATGAGTAAACTTGACATGAAGATTTGTTCGATATCTAGGAATCTGCCCCAAACAATGAGGAATCATGACATTTATTTGTTTGATATCTAAGAATATATCCCCTATGATTTTGATTTTTTAGATATCTAGGAATCTGTCCCCAAAAAATGTGGAAACATAACATGTTGATTTGTTTGATACCTAAGAATCTGTCCCATAGAATGACGAAACATGACATGTTGATTTGTTCGATATCTAGGATTCTGTCCCAAAGAATAAGGAAACATGACGTGTTTGTTTGATGCCTAAGAATTTTTCCCAAGGAATGAGGAAACATGATGTGTTGATTTGTTTGATACCTTAGAATCTGACCCAAGGAATTAGGAATCATGTTGATTTGTTTGATATCTAGGAATCCATCCCCAAAGAATGAGGAAACATAACACGTTGATTTGTTTGGTATCTTGGAATGTTTCCCTAAAGAATGAGGAAAAATGACATGTTGATTTGTTTAATATCTAGGAGTCTGTCCCCAAAGAATGAGGAAACATGGCATGTTGATTTGTTTGATATTTAGAATTCTGCCCTAAAAAATGAGGAAAGATGCCTTGTTGATTTGTTCAATATCTAGGAATTCGTCCTAAAGAATGAGGAAACATGGCATGTTGATTTGTTTGATACCTAAGAATCTGTCCCAAGGAATAAGGAAACATGACATGTTGATTTTGTTTGATATCTAGGAATCTGTCCCAAAGAATGAGTAAACAAGTAATCTCTGTGGTATCACCGAAGTCTCAAAACAACCCACTAAAGTGTAGTGGGTCTAAAAACAAAGCAGTGTAAGAAACTTCTCTGTGTGGAAGATTTTCTGTCCATATATTTCTAGTTAATCACTGCATATTAATCAGATCAGACAATAGTAGTAGAAGTAGCGAACGTAAACTTGTCAAGTCAAAAAGTAATAATAGAAAATATATAATTCTACAGCATTACTAAGTATTCAAAAGTAATCCAAGCAAGGCAGGCAGTCTGTTTCCAGTCAAAAAATAAAGGATTTTCGATTTCTAGGAATCTGTCCCAAAGAATGAGGAAACATGACGTGATGATTTGTTTGATACCTAGGAATTTTTCTCAAGGAATGTGGAAACATGAGATGTTGATTTGTTTGATATCTAGGGATCTGTCCTCAATGAATGAGGATACATGACAGGTGTTTCGTCTGAGCAGCCATTAGGGGACAACGTTCTATGGTGACTGTCTTCATTTATCTTTACTTGGTTACGCTTTCCCCGATCTCTGTTTGTGTGCTGTGTTGCCTTTTAGTGATTTATACATGACATGTTGATTTCTTTGATAGCTCGGAATCTGTCCCAAAGTAAAAGGAAACATGATATGTTGATTTGTTCAATATCTAGGAATCTGTCCCAAAAAATGAGGAAACATGACATGTTGATTTGTTTGATATCTAGGAATCTGTCCCCAATGAATGATGAAACATGACATTTTGATTTCTTTGATAGCTAGGAGTCTGCCCCAAAGAATGAGGAAACATGACATTTTGATTTGTTCAATATCTAGGAATCTATCCCAAAGAATGAGAAAACATGACGTCTTGATTTGTTTGTTATCTAGAAATCTGTCCCTAGGAATGAGTAAACTTGACATGAAGATTTGTTCGATATCTAGGAATCTGCCCCAAACAATGAGGAATCATGACATTTATTTGTTTGATATCTAAGAATATATCCCCTATGATTTTGATTTTTTAGATATCTAGGAATCTGTCCCCAAAAAATGTGGAAACATAACATGTTGATTTGTTTGATACCTAAGAATCTGTCCCATAGAATGACGAAACATGACATGTTGATTTGTTCAATATCTAGGAATCTGTCTCAAAGAATGAGGAAACATGACGTGTTGATTTTTTCAATATCTAGGAATCTGTCCCCGAAGAATGAGGAAACATGACGAGTTGATTTCTTTGATATCTAGGAATCTTTCCCCAAAGAATGAGGAAATATGACATGTTGATTTGTTTGATATCTGGGAATCTGTCCCAAAGAATGAGAAAACAGGTTAGACATCTGTCATGCCAGATGATCCCATTTATATTGAGATGAAGGCTTATGTTTTAATGTGCGTATTAGGGATACAGCCAGGTTTGTTTAGATGGAGAAGCCCCAAATGACAGGGTCCTTTACAGCATTTAGAGGTTTGGGGGAAGTAGCCATGAATACCATCCAAGAATATGAAAGAGTTGGAGAATGATGACAGGGCTTTAAGCCATCCTGGATAGCAATTCAGCCCACTCCAATAATTCTCTTTGGAATTTCTGTGGTCTCTGTAGAAGAACTATATTTTTGCAGAGATACATGACAAAGGTGACACTGGAATTAATGATAGGCCTGATGAAGAATTTATGGAGTGGAATTCCTGGGACCTAGAGGAGATGCACTTAGAAATTACTTTCCTAGACCGAAATATTTTATTATAATGAGTGTGCATGTTGAACAAAGGATAGCTTGTTCCTGAAAAAAGTTCCCAAATCTCAAATAACCTAGTTAGTTTTAAGGGATGGACTTTATGGGTCTATATTATATCAGCAACATGTAAATATATTGAATACCTCTTCATCGACCAGTTTTCAGTGAAAGCAAAACTCTCCAAATGATCATTATATCAAAATTTTCCCACAGTAAGTAACCAGAGGGCCATCTTTGCCCATTTTCCCACTGTAGTGCAATCGCAGAGTTGGGTTTTAAATCTTTTTCTTTTTATGTGGTCATTACTTTGGATCACTGGTTACTTACTGTGAGAAAATGTTCGATGTAACAATCATTCACGGAGTTTCACTTTCACTGAAAACAGGTCGATGAAGAGGTATTCATTGTATTTAATTTTTGATGATATAATATATACCCGCACTCTATATGGTATGATCTGGGAAAGTCTGACTTCCTAAATATAACAACATTGGATTTTTTTTAACAATGTGTTTTGGCCAATGGTCAAGATAGCTTTGGTCTGGCCATACCCTTGCTGATGTATGATTGTCAATGGGACAGATCAAAAGATAAAATATTTTTCAATCACCAGCAAATTTTGTAAACCAGAGAATTTCTGATTTCATGTAAGAGAAGTAGTTAGCAAAGAGGAGTGGACCTAAGGGTGTGTCCTGTAGTACATTACTTGGGTCTACTTTAGTTCAGTGAATGATCAGGTGATCAAACGCTGTTATGTTGAACACTAAGTGTCGAACCGGCAAAATAGGGAACGTCCGGAACAGTGAATTTTTTCCCTAAGGAAAGAAATCACTGGGCCGGCCGGCCGGGTTGTGCCATTTCCTCCACTGTAGTGCAATCTCTGAGATGGTATAGTTAAGTAGAGGGGGTGTGGGGAGCACAGCTACCCACATGGGGGGTGTGGGGGGAGAAGACCCCCACTTTATTTAGTGTTTAGTAATTTTTTAACTGGGGAAAAAAATCACTATTCCGGTTGTTCGCTGTTCATAGGTTCATAGGCTGGTAATAGGCTATCGGCCCTAGGACCTATACAAGCCTAGCCATAACAATTCCCTGGCTATTTCTTCCCACACTATTTAATTCCCTGGACCCTGTCTAGCAGGGTGACTGACGAGATCCCCGGGGCAAATTTCCTTTCTCCCATCCAATCATCAAGGTTCCTTTTGAAGAAGGCCAAAGAGGCACTCTGCTTGACATGTATGGGCAGTCTATTCCGAGTCTGGGGAGTCTCTGGGTCAGGAACCTATCCCTCCAGCATGTTTTGTTTATTGTGATGACAAGGATTAGATCCCTGGAGCGTGTGGCTCTGAGGGATTGGGATTTCTTTAAAAGTAGCATGTCCAACAGCTCTGGGTTTGACATGACCTTGTATGTTAAGCAGAGATCGCCTCTGAGTAGATGATATGTGACAGAGTATAGATGGAGTTTTTTAAGGTGGTCAGCATAGGGCATCTACTTTAGGCCTGTGATTCTATTAGTGAGGTATTTCTGTGGCCTTTCCAGTTGTTGCAGATGTCTTGAGAGGTACATACCAAGCGGGGCGTTTGTATTCTATAATGGGTCTAATGATGGATGAGTACAGTGGGACAATGACCTCCTTTTTTCTGGATGAAAAGCCCTTAGTGATGAGGTGCCTTAGTGTAGGATTCAGCAGTCAAACTTTCAGTTCCCCTCTGCATGGGTGTCATGAATTTTGTCACTTCTGACTTGAGTAGCATGAAGTTGGCTTTGGAGAAGTTTTTTATGGAGGTTTCCTTACGGGGGGTGGGGGTGGGATGTGGCTGTTAAGTGTGATTAGCTTATGGTCAGACCTGACCAACGAGGGGGTGACCATAGTTGTGGAGCATCAATTTCCCATGTTGGTAATGACCAGGTCTGGGATATTGGAGCCCCTGGTGGGACTATAGATTAGTTGATCCAGGGCATTGGAATTTATGAATTCCAAGAACCGTTGGGCAAATGTGTTGGTATATGAGTAGTTTCCCTAGTTAATGACAGGGTAGTTGAAATCACCCAGCATTAGGGTGTTTGGTTGTATCTTAACATTTTTCAGTATGTTTAGAAAGGTGTAGTGAGAAGCTTGGGGGATGGTGGGGGATCTGTAGCAAGCTACAATTTGGATTGCAGTCTTACCTAGTGTTAGTTGCACCTCTAGAATTTCAGATGCATTGTGTTGGGCAACTAGCCTGGTGGTGTGAATATCCTTGGTGAGTATGGACACTCCTCCACCTTTAGTGTTTTGGTCCTGGTTTGGTGGCCAAAATGTGTGGTAAGAGTTGTAGCCTGGTATTGCAGGGGTGCTCTCTGGAGCCTTGAACCAGGTCTCAGTTACTGCACAGATATCGATGTTCTCCATTTTTAGGAGTGCCTCGAGAGAGTGCATTTTGATGTTTAGACTTCTAGCATTGAGTAGCATTACCTTCAGAATTTGCATGCTTGTACCTGGTATGGTGGTGGTTTTGTCCTTTGAACTTTGCCTAAAAAAGGCACTATAGGGGTGGCAAGAACCTTAGCCAGTAACCTGAATCCCAGGGGCGACAGGTGCAGACCATCTCTGGCAAAGCATTGTGGTCTGTCTATCATGTCATCCCAGGCAGACAGATACCGGATCTCCTTTGAATGACACCAGAAACTTAGCCAATTGTTGAAGTCAATCATTTTGACCTTATATTGTGGTATCATTCTGGGCGAAGGCAGGATGCTACTCAGGGCTAGGGTCATACCTGCCTGGGCCACATGATCCAAGAGCTCTTCCATGTCTCTTTTCATGTAGTAAAGGGAAGTATGTCTCAAGTCATTCACTCCAACATGGACAATGACAGAGTCATATTTGTACTTGTTGTGGAATGACTTGAGTGCATGTGTAATGTGGCAGACCCTGGCCCCCGACAAGCAGCTGACTGTAATTTTCTCCTTGTTCAGCCTGGTAAGTGGGACATCAGTGTGCCTGACTATAGAGTCACCTATGACTAAAGTGTTAGGTACATTGTCTTGCCTTAGGAGCTGTTGCTGGGTGGTACACTGGTGTTATGAGCTATGTGACACTTTGGTTGTGATTGGTGTTTGTTTGCAGTTTAGCTTCAGAGGTCCTTGTTGCTTTGGCAAGTTACAGTTAAGGGCCTCTGCATATGTGGATTTAATTTTGGTATGTGTGGGTGTTGGTGGTGTGGATTTAGAAGGGCTATGTGTTGTTTGAGGTGTAGTGCGTGTGTTAACCTTCTCCTTTTGACTGTCTAGCACAATCTTGGGTGGAGAGAGCTTTGCTTCCAGTTTGGCTTTGTAAGTGCATCTCTTACAGGTTGTAGTGTTGGGTGGCAGGAGGAGAGGGTTGTCTGTGTACATGAGGCAATTGCTGCATTGCCTCAATATGCCCATATTCAGCAGGTGGACAGGAGAAATCACCGGAAGCTGACCCATTGGACATGCCTGGTTTGATGCTTTTTTGTAAAGTACAGGAGCTGTTTTCCCATGCCTTAGCAATGTACTTTGCAATTATAAGCTGTTTAGTGCCTACAATTAATTTCTCCTTATTAACAAGGACAGTTGAGTGCCTGCATCAGTTTAAGGCTTCCTAGTGCTTTCCAGCAGGTATTAGAGCAAGTGCTAGTCACAGGGATGCTTAAAGGTAAGATGAAAAAAATGGTTTATCCTAAGCACTATATCTGAGATTTAGGGGTCAATTGAATAACGTTCGATCTGATTGTTCGTTATTATAATATAGACCCCATTACTTGTATCTTTTTTAATAAAGGAAGTACTGTTACCCTTAACTGTACATATTCTATCAGTGAGCTAGTCAGCTATAGAATGGATACCACAGGGATCTATGTTTATGTGGGTGATCTTATCAGTAGTACGACTAGAGAGAATGCTGGCTGCAACCTTTTCAAGATCCATATAAGCAGTGTGGATGTACTGAACCTCATCCGTGGTTTCAATAAGCCTTTTAACATAATCATCTAAAGTGATTAGACATAACCTGCCTTTCATGAAATCAAATTGATCTGTATCAAGAGACTGTGTGTCACCTATGTTGTTGTTTGAGGTCTGCAATGCTGCATTTCATGACCTTACAAATAGTATTGGTGAGATGTTTAGGGATATCATTATCAGGATCTGGGGTCACTATGGCCATTACCAATCCCCTAGCATGTAACCAGTGGAGAGCACCAGGTTGAATAGGTTCAGTACGATTTGGGACAAGTTGTATTTTGCACTTAACTAGGAGGTACCCATGGAGCTAGATTTTTAGTTTATGACAAAACAGATAGGACCTGTTCCAGTGTGAGTTTTTGGTTAAAAGCTAGTTTCAGAGCAATCAGGAGACAGTTAGAGGAGTAAGTGAATATATCAGAGCTGAATTTTCAAAATCTAAAGTAAACTAGGTACAAGTCACCCTTGAAGAATGTGAAAGAAACAGTAATTTGTACAACATACAGATGTTCTGAAAACCTTTAGAAAATAGTTTTAGTAGTTAATATAGCATGTCAGGCACTATAGTGAGTCATGTATTTTATGTAAATATTTATAATATAATTCAGTGATATAAAAGTGAGAATAAGAGGTATTACTACATATTAAAGTATTCATAAACAAAAATCAACATTTGTCCGAGTCAGTTTAGTGTTTTACATGCATTCATAAATGAGTACATTTTAATCACTGACTGACAGAATTGATGTTCATGTAATTATTCAGAAGACAGATTTTATGTAAGTTTTGATAAAGGTCACAGTGACAGATCACCAGATGTCTAAAAAGCTGGACAACTTCCTTTTTTCTAGACACAAAGTACTTTCGATTCTCAGTGTTAGTCAAGCATGCTAAGACTAGCTTGGTGATATTTGATTCAACTCAATCCAGGGAAACTTTGACTGCTATGACACTGTCTCACAACACCACACTCTTCATATTATCATGGAAAATAAACTGATCCTTCTTGCAGGTTTTTAGTACTTTATAATCTCGATCTGTTTTCACTGCCTTCTGAGTAAGATCATTGGTTATGATGTAGAGACACACTGATTAGTAAAGCCAGAGCTTAGAATAAGCACTAATCTTCACTGTTGCCTTTAAAAAAACTATCATATTCATCTGGTGTTACATCTCTGCATTCTGGTGCAGGACATACCAAATAAAATGATGAGTGTGATGCCCTAAAGGTAGAGAATAAGCTCTAGTCTCCTTATCATGAGGATGGGAACCAACATTTTGGTTTGCTAGTCCAGGTTTAGTTTTCTAACTTTCCATGTAACAATGAAGAGATTCATTAATGCTGCTATTGCAACACTGTCTATTGTCTTCAGTGTCTGCAATTAGGTTTCAGTAATACCTGCAGCCTCATAACTGCAGAAATATCTGGCCACAGCAGAGACTTTAGCTACTATGAAGGACTACACCCTTTTAGAATATTCAGGCACTGCTTCTGATAAGAGAGCAGACCCAGGGAGCTAAGATCTTCTCTAAATGTTCATGCTATCCTCTGAAAGTCTGAAGTAGTTATCCACACTTCCCAGTCCATACCAATCAGAGTCTGATTCAAGCACGTACTACATTGTAGTAAAACCTCTGCTGATACTTGATTGTCTTACTCCGTGGTCTGTTCAAACTTTTAATATCTCTGAACGCTCGATGTGATCAACACTATGAATGAAGTCATCTTCGGATGTTATACTTTCTCAGTGGAATCAGGAGTGCCTTGTTTAAATATTGACTAGAAGGCAACCTTATTTAAGTTCAGAACTTTACTCGTCGGTGGCTTTCACCAGTGGGTCTTAAGGTGACCACATCAGAATACCTAGACTTCTATCCAGTTATGGCTCCTCACTGCCACCTCACTGATGGACTAATTGAACCAAGTCAGTTCCAGCTCCTTGATCCTAGATTCAATGAATACACAGTCAAAGACTTCTTAGATATAGCAGCTGAACCTTTCTTGTGAGGAAGTGTCTGTCAAAGACTTCTTAGATATAGCAGCTGATATCATTGCTGGAGCCTTCCTGTGTCCTGACAGAGTGCTCTTCAAACTATCTGGAGATATACAGAGCTGAGTATATTTTTCTGACACTTGAGAGTTGTGTACTGGTAATTGTTGTTTGACTAATTTTATATCATTGCTGGCTAACTTCAGAGTTGTGCACTGTTATTTTTGCTTCACTGTATAGTTTTTTCAGATCTCTGCAGAGGGTGTTGGTTTTCCCATACCCACCTTCCCTATTCCTGTGTTGTTTAAAATTGGAGGCTTTTGCAGTTGCCTGACCCACTGTAGATTTGATCTGGGACACTCCCCCCAGTCCCATCTCTTTACCTCATTCTACCTAATAGACTCCCTCTGCACTTGTTTTTAGTCATTTTTAATTTAATTGCATTTTTTAAACTGTTTGCTACATACTCAAGTGTGCTAGCTTGCACTGCATTTGAATTGTTTTTACTGCTGTTTTAGCTACTTTTCTGTATATATATATATATATATATATATATATATATATATATATATATATATATATATATATATATATATATATATATATATATATATACCTTTCCTGTAACTAGTGTAGTCCAGATTAAAATTCGCTGTATCAATGACTGTATCCATGACTGTATGTAAGCTTCTGAGTCCCCCCCCCCCCCCAAGCTTCTTTCTGTGTTGGAAGGAAGCCTTCTAGCTTATCAGTGAGAGTGGTAAGCACTAGGTGACTTACCTACCACATAAGGAGTGGTTCTGGCCCAGAAATTGTAGTTATTGGCCGTTTGGGCAGTTTTTCCATCTCTCTCAGCTTTCTGATTTAAAAGCCCGCATTTGCACTTGTTTCCCCCCTTTTCTGTAACTAGTTTAGTCCAGATACAGATTCTTAGTTTTAGCACTTGAATTTGCTTATTCGTGATCAGCACTTGTTCAGAACTTGTAAGCACTAAATAACCTACTAATTACTACAGCACTCAACCTTCCTCATTACCTAGAGGAAAACAGTTTTGGTACTTACTTTCCTCACTTGCTTAGAGAAAAAATAGCTCTTGTACTCACTTTCCTCACTTATCTAGAGGAATATTGTTTTTTTATTCAGGCATGTCCAAGGGTCAGCTCCCAGTGTTCTCTCCTGTCTATCTGATGAATCTGGGCATCTTGGGGCAATGTAGAAATTGCCTCATGTACACAGACAACCCTCTCCTCCTACCACCCAACACTACAACCTGTGAGAGATGCACTTATCTAGCCAAACTGGAGGTAAAGCTCTCTCCAATCAAGACAGAACTTGACAGTCAAGAGGAGAAGGGAAACACTTGCACCACACCACACTCATCACATAGTCTCACTAATATCCTAGACCTAATCATTACCAACATGAGTGACTGGTGTTCCACACCTGAAATCAATGCCTCATTGGTCCAATCCAACAATAAGCTAATTACCCTAGATATCCACATCCTGCCCCCACCCCCCATTAAGGAAACCATGGTAAAAAAAAAAATTTCCAAAGCCAACTTCATGCTTCTTAAGACAGAAGTGGTGAACTTCATGACACCCATGCAGTTGGACAATACAGTTACGACTACTGAATCCTACACAATTGCACTTTATAAGCACTTACATGAGTCCAGAATTGTGCTATCCCAAACAGAACCAAGACCCTATCCTCCAAAAAATGGAAGCCGATCTGGTGGTCCCCTGCCATAAACAAACTGTACAACAGGAGGAAGAAAATGTTGCAAAAGAGAGTAAAATCTCATGAGTGGAGGAGCTCCCTGGTCAGCCTCAGTAAGAAGCTGCAATCCCTGATAAAATCCTCCAAAGCTAGTTACAAAAACAAAATTGCCACTGATTCTAAAGACAACCACAAAGCATTCTATAACTATGTCAAGAATCTCAATGGCAACACTCAGATCTGCTCTGAGTTACAGCACAATGGCACTAAATATACAGACCCAACTGATATTGCCAACAGCCTGGCAGATAGGTTCAGTGCTAACTTTACCCCCTCTCACCCCCTAAAGAGCCCATCTCTATACCGGAAGAATGCAAAGTTCCTGTAATCATGGCTACACAGGTAAAAACCACACTCTCCAAAGCCAAGAACACAGCATCCATGGGACCAGACAACATCCCAGGCTGCATTCTACATGAACTACAGAACAAACTGGCACCCCACCTAAGTACCATGTTCAATCATAGCCTCACCTCAGGCTTTGTGCCTGCTGAATGGTGCACAAAGATGGTTATCCCACTCTACAAGGGGGGGGGCACCATAGACCCCGGGAACTACCGCCCCATTAGCCTAACAAGCCTGGTCTGCAAGTCAATGGAACTTATCATCATGGAACTTATAAACAAAGACATTGGTAATCTCCAAACTCTGGACCCCACCCAGTTCGGGTTTGTAAAAGGCAGATCATGTCTCCTAAACCTGATAGACTTCTTTGAAGCAGTCACCAAAGCCGTAGACAAGGGTAAGGTGCACACAGCCTATCTAGATCTTGTCAAGGCTTTCAACACCATCCCCCACTCTGTAATTATAGATAAACTCACTAAACTAGGTGTAAATCCCTATGTCACAAGATGGGTTGCCAACTGGCTCACTGACAGAACCCACACTGTGAAAGTAGCAGACTTCAAATCTGACTTCAGACCAGTGACAAGTGGAGTACCACAGGGTTCAGTCCTGGGTCCTCTCCTGTTTGGTATCTACTTCTCTGAAGTACAGCACAGAAGGCCTTTGGCTAACGAAGTTTGCAGATGACCGCAAACTAGGAGCCATAATTGAAACTCTTAATGATGTGGACATCCTACAAAAGGGCCTCACTGAGACAGATGCCTGGTGTCAAAGCCATAGGCTCAAGCTCAATGCCAAAAAGTGCACTGTCATCCCCTTTGGTAAAAACTCTGTACCCATGAACTACAACATAGGCGGTAGTATACTTAACACTGAAAGTGTGATAAGAGACCTTGGGATGCAGGTGGACAGTAGTCTCTCCTTTGATAATCACATCGCCACAGTAGTCAGGAAATCCTTCTACGTGGCACATCTCATCACAAAAGGTTTCTCATCCAGAAAAAAAGAGGTCATTGTTCCCCTCTACTCATTAGACCCATTATAGAGTACAATGCCCCTTTTGGTATGTACCTCACAAGACATCTACAACAACTGGAAAGGCCGCAGAAATACTTCACAAAGAGGATTACAAGCCTCAAACAGATGCCCTACAAAGACCGTCTCAAAAAACTCCAGCTTTACTCCATCGCATATCGCCTACTCAGAGGTGATCTCTGCCTAACATACAAAGCTATGTCAAACCCAGAGCTGTTGGACATGCTCCACTTAAAGAAATCCCAATCCCTCCCTTCTACATGCTCTAGGACCTAAACCTTGTCACCACAATAAACAGAACATGCCGGAGGGATAGATTCCTGTCCCAGAGACTTCCCATACTCTGGAATAAACTACCTTTCTATATCAAACAAAGCTCCTCATTAGCACTCTTCAAGAAAAATCTTGATGATTGCATGGGAAGTAGGAAATTCACCCCGGGGATCACCTCTGTGGCTCTTCTCGACAGTGGCATAGGAAAATAATTTTCTTGGGTGGCAAAAGCCAGGCTACCTTTTTGGCTGGGCTTTTATAGGCCCCAGGGCTGATAGCCTAGTACCTACCTTTGAATCTATGAACCTTTCTTGTGAGGAAGTGTCTGTCAAAGACTTCTCAGATATAGCAGCTGAACCTTTCTTGTGAGTAGTGTCTGTCAAAGACTTCATAGATATAGCAGCTGAACCTTTCTTGTAAGGAAGTGTCTCTCAGTTGTTTCTCAAAGGCAATTACTAGTTAGTTTGTTTGCCTACATCTGTCTAACTGAACCCTAGCTGATGAATCTCTACAGTGATCAATAGACACTTCTGCCTTTGTTTGGGGTTAAATCATTACCTGTGCATGATTTGTTCAGAAGTCCTAAATAGCACATCACTTCCATTGAGATATGGGAACTCATTCCTCTCAAATACACCACCTCCAAGTTTCCCTGTTACTCTATGTGAGTGTTGAAATATTCATCTAGTAACAAAAAAGGTGATGTTCTTTGTGTTTAACTGTTGCAGTCATTACATTTTAAACTTTCTCTATGGCATAAGGTGCAAGTGCAGTGAGCTTAGAAGAAAAAGGACAACTGATGCAGGGTTCAAATCCAGTGAGCTAATAATTTAGAAATGTCATCGGTTAGCCATCCGACTACCGGGATTCTGAAGAAACGCAAAGATAAAGACAGAGACAGGCCGCCTAGGTCCAAAGCTGCCAACGACACTTCTCCTAAGCCAGTCGCCAGTTCACCAGTACTCAATGAGGCATTTTTGCAGCCCCTGATACCCACTATTTCTGATTCGCAGGCCTCTACTGAGACCCATTCAGAGTCCGGTATGCCGTGAGATGCTTCAACTGTGAAACATGCAGACGTCTCTACATTGGATGGGTCCGGAGCCATTGTGCAAGCACCGGCTTCTGAGGGTGTATTCAGGACTATGGACTTGCATATTAAACCGACACCTCCTTCTTCGTTTAGGCCTAAATCTCGAACCATGCCTAAGAAACCGACGCCCAGGCTGCATGCTCAGGCCTCTATGCCTAAAAAACAAATGATAAAAATGGATGAAGATCTTATAACTTTAATCAAGGGAAGCCAACCTCCCCCTTCTAAGAGACCTAGGACTGAAGTTGTTTATGAATCTTCTGACCAGGATTCTGATTTTTCTGATTCTTCTGATGATCTGGATTTGCCCTTATCCACTTATGAGGATTCTGATGCCGAGGACCCTATTCCCTCTGCTTCCCCTCCAGGGGATTTTTCTTTTGGTGAAACCTTACATACTGTAAGGGAGCATTTCCACTGGGAAAGTCATGAATTTTCTGATTCGAAAAAGAGGCTTAGGGATTTCTTACTCCTGCCTCACTATAGGCCTTTAGCTATACCTCCTGTACTAGACATTGTTGATGATGCCTTTTCGGAATCTAGTTTGGCCCCTAATTCTTTACCTCCTGCTCCTAGAAAACCTGACAGATATTACAGGGTTCCTGATTCACACAATTTTCTTTTTAAAAATCCATGGGAGGGTGGCCTAATAGTTAATGATACTTCCCTTATAAGTGCATTCACCAAGGTAGGAGGATATTTCCTCCTCAAGAACATACCTCACAACAATTCTGAGAGGAGACTGAGGGAAAGGGTGTATGAACACCTATATAGTATACAAACTGGAAACATGACCAATGCTTTAGCTAGACATACAGCGACATTTTCGAGTCATACCTTTGGCTTTAGAGTAATAGGTGAATGTGTCCACAATGATAGAGGGGGACCGACGCCCCTGCTTCTAGAGAGACTAGAATTGTTGTGGCAACTTGCATAAGAGCCTGCTCAGTACCAGGGCTTAATGAACAATATTCTATTTCTAGTATTTTGAAATTGAAAGCATTGAATAGATAGGCTATTTTATCTCTGACATTCATTGTGCCACATGCAGAAATGGTAGAGCATATAATGTTTAAATACGCACTTCATTTTCAATGTTCAACATATATACATAATATATATTTGTGACATTTATATTATTATTTCATCATTTTATTTTTAGCATATTTTGTCACAAAATGTTTATTTTAAGTTTTATTTGTTATAGTTTTATGACCGACTGGTTCTCATACATTATAGTATTAAATTCTTAGAAGTCAACAGAAATCAGAGTTGTTCATCATTATGTCATTATTATGTCACAACATTCCCCCCTCCTTACCTTTATTATATAATGACATAATGTTTAAATGCTTAAATGTGTATGTTTGGACTTGTTATTCTTGCAGTTCATAATACTTATATTTGTTTAGTGATTTTATACTTGAAATGGGGATTTACTTTTGTGTATTTTTACCCATTGTACTCTTATTCATTTCACTTTAATGTTTTAACCTATTCTTGTTCTTGCAAGTGAATTGTGTATATTACTGAATGGGTGTATAACTAGGAAGAGGAAATGACAAATGTTTTGTGATCAGGAAATTAGGTCATTCGGATTGTAGTAGGGGAGGGGCACAATTTAAATTTGAAATTGCCTTTATAACACAGGCTGGTTTCTTGTGTAGAACCATTTGTCTGAAGAAGTCTTTGTATGGTGAAAGGACGAAAAGCAGTATTTTTGTACCGTGTTGTTTAATGTTTCAATAAACTTCTGGCCCTGTTTGGTCCAGTTTGGTTTTAGTTGTACCTTTTGTCCACTATTTATATTTGGATGCTTGAATGTGGCAATTGTTTGGATAACCTTTGAGCAAGAAAGGATTTATTTATTCCAGAGCTGCATAGCGGGATTTACCATTCATCACCAGTGTGTGTCAACTTACCAGCACCATCCTGAATTGGAGAACTTTGTGAGTCTGTGTATGCGTTCCCAAGTTTGCTGTTTAACAATTCATGTAAAACAGAGCTCCTCAATGACCATATTTAAGCATAACTTAGACAACTGGATAGCAGACTGTAAATTTACTGCAGAAGTGTCACCTCTTGGATAAGGACAGTCAGTGCTGATCATAGACTCGTGCTGCAAATATAGACCATACAACTTGGTCAATAAGGGAACAAGAATATAACATGGCTAGGTTTATACATAGATATATATATACATAAACACACACATGCACACACACACACACACACACACACACACACACACACACACACACACACACACACACACACACACACACACACACGTGCAAAGTTTTCATTAGAAAGGAAACTACCACGGCACTCAACTCTTTCTACCTTCACACTGTTTCAGCGGTGTTTTCGTCTCGTTTTATGTTTCAGTTATGTGTTTTTTTTGTTCTGTGCTGAAGAACAGCCAAGAGATAAGTACTGTGTAAATATTTATGACGGTGTATTACTGAAATGGATATTATACTGAAAAACCTTTTAGGAAAGCAGCGACACCAAAACTATAATTTCTGCAGTTCTTTACTGTCTAATGATAGACTAGAGGAATGCCTCACTCTACCATTTCAGCTGTACATGCTCTACTTTCATCTTTGCATCTCCCATCTGCCTTAGCATTTGCTAAGTATGCACATCATATTCGTATTCTATACTTAGAAATGCTCCTTAGAATATAATGCTGAAGTTGTGTTGTCTCACAGCATGCAAAAGTGCGCATTGCTAATATTATTCCTTCCTTCTCCAATGTGTGGATTATAGTCTTTTACATTTATTACTGTAGTAGTGATATGGCATTTGAAGGAAAGGAATTACTTCTCAGAAATCATAAAATAACAGACTTGGTGATATTAACTATAATCAAATGTGAATATTTATTTACAGACTAAACCAGTACAATATACTGTATCTGACTTAAGTCATAAGAGATTGTTTTCATTACTAAGTTATATACTGTTCAAAAATCAACGCTCATTTATGAGAATGCGCATTCATTTTGGTCAGCCAGTATATATATATATATATATATATATATATATATATATATATATATATATATATATATATATATATATATATATATTTTATATTAAAGCATTGCCTCTTTGACTTCAATTATAAACATAACTGTATCTTGTTACTGAAAAATATTTCCAGCATTTCAAAAAAAAACTATTACTGAAGAATGAAATCAGTTATCATAGCTGCAGTGTAATAGCAGAAAGGCGAGACTGTGATAATATGCACTCTTAGCGTGGAATTTATTTCTAAACCATGTCAAAGTGATGTGTTTTACTCCCCACGGTCTCATTTTGAACTGTTCTGTACAATGACCTCAATTATAGATGTCATCATTTTAAAACTAGGTATTGCCTATAGCACACTGTCCGTGGTAAGAAAAAATAAACAATCCATCGATAAAACAGAACAGCAAGCAATGTCTGTTTTGATTGCCATGTATAATATGGCATGTAATCAGTAGAAATCTAAGTGAGAAGTCCAAGGAATATAATCAAATGGAAAAGAGAAAGAACAAAAAAGATAATCCATTAGACCAAGAATATTAAAATGAACTTGCAATGAAGGTTATTTCTCATGGATGTTTAAACAGTTTGCAAGCTACCAGGCATGGATGTCTAAATATTCTGACAGTATGATATGCTTTAAAACATCTCATGCCAGAAATCCCTCTAGTGCTTTTGATACAAATCAGTGATTTGTTTTCCTGTCAGAGATAAACTTTGGAATTGGGTTTGAAATTAAGTTAGTTAATATTTAGTACATGCTAAACTGAGATAAACCACTGAAGTTGGACACAGCTTTGAAATGTTGACAATATGTTATGCACCTAAAGACATTTTAACAGGAAATACACAGAATACCTCAGCTCTGCATGCTTTATTGAGGTGCTCAAAGTATATATTCTTTCACTAGGTATATTTACAAAGTTATGTTTGTGTCAAAAACTTTGCAGGTTTGTTTAACTTGGAATCAGTTGAGTTATGCATGACTCATTTTCACTGCATTTATTATGCTTTTTCCTGATTTTAAGGCAGTGTTTGCAGTGTTTGCAGTGTTTGCAGTGTAAATGTTACTGTTCGTTTTGTGCAAATACAAAATCAAAAGCAGTGCAAATGTTACTGTATATACCCCAGGATTCTGAAAGTGCTACCACCAGCAATAAGCCATAATGACAGCATTTCTCCTCAAATGGTGGTGGTGATTTTCAGTTTTTAAACAGCCCTACCACCATACCTCTCAACTATACAGATTTTCACAGAATGTCCAGATTCTTGCCTCATATTTTAGTCAATTTTTCATAAAATTGTGGTTTTCTGGCAAATTAGTGGCAAATCATTGAAAACTCAAGTTAGAAAATAATGACAGACATTTGAGTTGTGGGCTTCATACTGTTATGCTAATGCAAAACCCATCAACTTCCTAAGTTTGTAAGAGCAACATTTAAAAATTGTTCCTATTTGTTGGCCTTTGTCCCACTTTTACTAATGGCTTTGTCCAGATTTCTTGCTCTAAGAAGTTGATAGGTATGCCCACCACAGTGATTCTGCTTGTCTTCAAGGCCGACTCCAATGCTAATGAGGCATTCAGGGGGAAAAGCACATGATAAATAGATACTTGCTCTTCCCCAAAAATGCCTGCTGTAACTGATTTATGTAGCTGGCCACAACAAAGACATGCAAATTAACTGGTAATGAGTTAATTCCTCGTTGCAGCTAATCTGTCTCTGAATCACAGTTTTTCATAATCACAAAAACTATTTATTTTTGCTGCATCAATTTATACTCACAGTAGGATTCTTTCTGAATCACAACCACAATCCTAACCACAATGTGCAAAGACAAAAATTACCACTTAGTAGAAATGTTATTGTACATAACACGAAAAACAGAACATGCATTACAAAATGTTACATATGTAATGTGCAAAGCTAAAAACAATGCACAATACAAAATGCTAATAAGTAATACAAATGCTACCACTAATAATATGTAGGAGATAAAAACAATATGAAAACACCCCATACAAATAAATCTAGTCCAGGATCACACTATTTACAAAGGGAGCAGTTTTGATACGTTGTCTTACTTGAAGAATGTGTTTTCAATTTAATCAATGGTTTCTAAAATCAATTTTATTTACCAGATGCCTCCCAAATTAAGTCAAGTTGACTGGTCTTTTTTTTTATTTATTTTAGTGTTAAATTACAGGCTGATTAATGGAAACAGTGCAAGTGAAAATTCAGAATCAGTTGTTTTGAAATAGTCACACATGAGTAGATTCACTTTTGATTTATATTGTATTTACCGTACAGTGCAGTCGAAAGACTTCTGACACATAGTCTGTCAGTTTTATTGAATACAGTTCTGTTAAATGTTCAGAAACACTTGATTTAGTACACAAAAGCAATAACATAAACAGAAATGAATCATGAAGACATGCTCAAGCTATAAAGATTATCTTCCATTTGGGAGAATTAAAATTCAGGATCTTATTTGCTAGATACAGTAGGTGAGATTGACAAACTTAAAAACTGTAGGGCACAGAGAAACAAAAATAAAAATTTCAAAAATTCAGATGACGTTATACACATGATAGATGCCAAAGTTATATGTCAGTCTACATCAAGCAGGCAGTATGTTCTCTGTCCATGTGTTATGACCTTACTTACTATGAGAGGAGTACTATAATAATCCTGAGACAAGTTTACAGTATACCAAAGCTGCATGCAGAAACTGTATTTATAATTATAGCTAGATCAAAGTACAGGAGCAAAGAACAAACATATAAAGAAAGGATTTTGAAGCAAAAAAAAAAAAAAAAAAAGTCTCCTCTAAAATAGTAGCAAGCTGTTGCTGCAAATATAACAAGCAGCGTGCTACATTTAAACAGTTAAATCACCTCATGTTGAATGTGTCAGCACTACAGCCATGGGTGTGAATGCAGTACCACGTTCTTTCATAAAGCAGTAGTGCCCTCATAAAGCAATGTCGGTACTGCATATATATATTTATATATATATATTGGAGGTTTGGCCTAATGTTTAAAATAAGTACCTCACAGACAAAAGGTACAGGGTTTGATTCTCACTAAGAAAAATTGGCTAAACTTAAAATAGCCCACACAAGCAATCAAGCTAGTACTTACTTATAAAGGAGGTTGTTATAATGGTTGGGTTGTTTACCTTACAGACACAAGGTGCAGGGTTTGATTTTTCTTACATGGACTAATTTGTAAGCCTTAAATGACCTACAAGGGCAGTTAGCCTAATCTATTTTCTTTTATCATGAAATAAAAACTGCATTAGTATACTGGTTGGGTTGTTCACCTTACAGACACAAGGTGCAGGGTTTAATTCTTATTACATGGACTAATTCATAAGCTTCAAATGACCTACAAGGGCAGTTAGCTTAATCTGTTTTCTTTTATCATGAAATAAAAACTGCATTAGTATATTGCAATAGGCAATAGTGGGTACAGAGGACATTTTAGCATACCTTGTATGTCAAAACTGCTGTCCTTTACCTTTCACTGTTTGCATGAAGTCATATAGTATGAGCAAATCTGCCTTACTCAGAGAAAGGATTGCTGTGTGGTTGTGAATTAGCCCGTCCTGCGGTATGTGCTGCAGCTGTATCATACCTGTCTAAACACTAAGATAGTTGCAGTATAGTAACTCATTCAAACCTTAACAGTAGCTGCTGTGGGTATGGCATCCATTGCCAGACTTATGTCAATGCCAAAGACAGTTCCAGCATTAAAACTTGACCAGGGATGAAGACCGCGAGGCATACATGAAGGCCTTTGGGCAGTATGCCTACCAAAATAGAGGACACTGGGTTGTCTGGACTAGAATTGTATCAGCACAGCTTACTATGGTACTCTTAAGAAGCCATTCTGAATATGGAAGGGATTAATTATCAGAACTATCATAGAGTAAAGAAGACATTTTTACCTCTAAGACACAAGCTCAGAAGGTGCACAGCTGAACAATGTTTCCTAATAACGTTAAGTTCACAATTACGTGTAAAACATATGCTTAAACTGTTATTACATTCTGAATGTCAACATACTAAAAATGAGATGACAGAAAATTTATCATGATGCAATTAATTTATCTTTGCCTGCTTCTCTGCAACAGAGAAATTCTCAAAGTAACTTTAAGGATGCTGAATATTTTATTGTTCTGGTAGAAAGAGATTGTAAAGCAATGAAAGTATTTCTAAATTTAAGCACTGCCGATTTGTGGTAAGGCATGTATCAAATACTGGTAAAGAACAGAAAGCATCCTCAGGTTTAGAATACTGTTTTAAATGTGGAAAACATGTGAAACACAGCAAATGTTTCCACTAATAGTTGTAACACTATATAAACTATGACCAGTTAAAAGCATGCTTCTAATCATATTACACCCATGGAATGTAATGCATTGTCTGCAAGTACAGTATAGTCAGCCTTTTCCTATTTATATTAGTACTGCTAAATTAATAAAGTGTAATGTCTTAATGGTAGGAAGATGACAGGATTACTAGATTCAGATAGTATGGTCATGTTTATACAGTTTCTTTTTACCTACTATAATGTTGCAGCTTGAAGGTGTGGCAGAGTAGACAGGGGAAGCATCTAGTACAACATGAGAGAAGAAATCAATCATTATTTTATTTATTTGACATGTGTTTACTTGCAAAGTCCAACTTGGAATGAAGCCAATTTTCAGCAGAGGCCCAGGGAGAAGCATTACAGACATATATCTTTGTAACATGGGAGGAACCCAGACCACCCAGAGGAAATCCATACAGAGAGGACATCCAGATTCTACACAGAAGGCACCCCAGCCATGAATTCAACTGCAGAGCCTCTTATTGTGAGGCGACAATAAAACCGCTGCACCACTGCGACATCCAGCTACAACAAGGTATATTCTAAGGAAACACAAAGTTAGAAAGTATAGAAAAATATAGCCTAAACAAAATTCTAAACTTTTTGTCAAACAAAACCAAAAAGCACCAGAGAGTGAGAATTCTCTACAGAAAATGAGTGTTGGAGAGAAAAAACAATAATACCAAAAAAACCTGATCAGTGTATTAAAACAGGAAGAAACAGCTCTTTTTAGAGTTCTAAGCCCAATTTCCTCAGTGAAAGAAAAGAGCTGACTCTAGGAAACAGGTGCCTATAAGTAAGGAAAGTACAGCTGTGCAAGGTGAACTTACCATAACAGTAGATATTTAAATGATCACTACTGCAGTAGCCTTAGCTACATGGGTTATATCCTGCCAAGGATATAACAGCTGGCCATCCTCAAAAGATTCAGGACACCTTCCCTGTGCTCAAACTGTCATGCAGCTTGAGCTGAGCTGATTAAAAGACAAGTTTGGGTGTGGAGCCTTTCAGAGATTTCCTACCAATAGAGAGAGGGAGGGAAGTTGAGCCATGAAGGGACATGGCTAGAAATAACAAAAAATAAATATCTAAACCCTGGCATAAAAAATACACCAAAAAACAAGGTTGATGGAAGGAGGGAGTGTTTACTTCACCAGTGATCATTCAAATATCTACTGTTATGGTAAGTTCAACTTACACAGCTGTACAATATTCTTCATATTGATCACTGCAGTAGCCTTAGCTATATGAGTAGATTACCATAGCTAAATATATTTGGGAGTTGAAAGGAAAAAGGTCCAGGAGCCCCCGGCGAATGGTCTGAGGAAAAGCATGATCTAGACCTAGAGAAGCAATCGAGTTTACAGTACTTAATAAAAATATGTACAGAGGACAATGTAACAGCTTCTAGAATATTTCTAAAATCCAGCCCTTTACAAAAAGCCATAGAAGAAGCCAAGGGCCTTGTAGAGTGAGCCTTGACCCGGAATGGAGTAGATTTGTCATGGTGAGTATAACAAAAGGAAATAATCTTGTTTTGACACCAGTTGTCCCTTCTTCATACCTTCACAAGAAACAAACAATTGATTGGGTGATCTGAAAAATTTAGTTCTGTCAAGATAGTTCCTGAGTCATCTCTGTACATCCAAGGTTTGTAGTATCTTTTCTCCCTCATTTTTTGGTTCAGGAAAGAGAACAGGTAGATGGATAGTTTGACTTAGAGTAAACTCAGATACCACTTAGGTAAAAAAAAGAAGGATAAGTTCTCAAAGAAGCCCTGTCCCTGGGGAAAATGAGGTAGGGTTGACTCACCATAAGATCTTGCAACTCAGATACCCTTCTTGCAGAGGTCAGAGCAATCAATAAAACTGTTGTCCATGTTAAGAACATCAAGTCAACCAGATTGGCTAGTTCAAATGCAGCAAATGTTAGTTTCTATAACACAAAATTAAGATCCCAAGGAGGGGACACCGGTTTACTTGGAGGTCTCTTATGCAAACCCCCTTTCAAGACCATTTTCACATTTGACTGCCTTGGAAGAGGAGGATCTATAGGCAGACATGTTGAAATGGCTGATAAATGAACCTTGATAGAGGAATAAGAAAGGTCATAGGATAGTGACTCACATATATATTGTAAAACCAGAGAACAACTAGCACTGAATGGGTGTTGGTGATGTTGCTGGCACCAACTAGAAAACCTTTTCCTAATATATCATTTTCAAGTAGCAGGCTTTCCTGCCTCCATTAGTACCTGCTGCACATCCTCAGTAAACAGGGCCTAAAAGGAGTTAAGGCCCTAGCATCCAGGCAGTCATTTGAAGATGACATGTGTTGACGTGAATAAAACACCCCTGTTCTTGTGTGAGTAAATCCATTTTGTGAGGACGTTAGTTGTAATTGCTCCTGGCCATTTCCAGAAGAATGAGAATCACAGTTTCCTAGGCCAGAAATAATTCACCACAATGATCTTAGGCATACCTCTCAACCACTTAGAATAAGAAATGTGGACAGAGCCTAAGTAATGGGGGGGGGGGCAAAGGCCCAAAAATAAGGGCAGGTTTTAAATATTGCCCTTATAAACTTAGAAAGTTGCTAGAATAACAGGTTTTGTGATAGCATGCATTTTCTGAAGGATATAAAGTATGAAAGTCAAATGTATGTCAGTCATGTCAATCCTCAGTAGTTTGGCAGAAAACCCAACATTTTATGTGGAACAGACAAAAAATATGAAGCAACAATCTGGACATTCTGCGAAAATCAGGACAGTTGAGAGGTATGATCTTGGGAGATTCCTACTGAATCTTCAGAAGTACCTTGGATAATTAGTAGAACAGATGTAAGAAAAGAAAAGAAAAAAAAAAAAAAGAAAAGGCATCTGTCTTCCAGGCCTTCTTGCATGGAGTCTTGGAACAGAATTTTGCCAGTTGACTGTTCAGAGAGGAGGAAACTAGGTCTGCTTGAATAAATCCCCATAGATGAATCAAATCTTGGAAGACCCCCCCCCCCCCCATCTAGTTTTTATTTTTGAGGGTCTGCCCTGGTGCTGCTCAGTTTTTCTGCCACACAGTTTTTTTTTTCTTTGACAGAATGTAGGATGCCTCTAGACTGAGACTTTACTATGAAGCTATATCACAAGCTTATATGGCTAGTCTGCAAAGCAGGTATGACCTGCTTTCCCCTTGGTTGTTGATGTACCACATCACTAGGGTATTGTCTGTAGCCATGTGAAGAGATCCTCTGGACTAAAGATGGTTCAAAGAACTGAGTGCTTTGATAAGACAAGCATCTCCTGTATATTTATGTTCTTACATCTGTCCTTGGTGCCCCCCCACACTTTTATTTCTCATGAAACTACTCCTAGAGCAAAATCTGAAGCATCTGTCATGAATGATTGCTTAGGCACAGGGAGTGAGAAAGGGGAGCTTGATTTAAGAATATCTGTTGTCTCCACCAAGTGATTTATGTTCTGACAAACCCAGTATTTGGCTCTAAAAAGATAAAGGGTGTTGATGCTGGGACCAAAGAAATTTCAGATATCACTCTATTTTTGGCATATGGAGTCTTGCCAGGGGTATCATCAGAATCATAGATACCATGAGACCCAAAATCCTGTGGTATTCCCTCGTATTGACTGAAGTCTAAGTGGAAAACCTTTAGAAATAGATCTACGCAAAGATATATATTTTTTTCTGTGGAATAAAAGCTCTTTGAACTGAGGTGTCTAGTTGGCATCCCAGAAACACAGGACACAATCCTATGTGAGGGAGTCAAGGAAGACTTTTGAATGTTTTCTTGGACACCTAGCTTGTATAAGACATCTGTCACCCAAGAGAGAGATTCATGACATTTTGAAAAAGACTCTACAAAGATAAGCACGTCTTCTATATATAGAACATTGTGGGTACCCTGTAGCCTAAAATTATCTATAACTGGAGCTAGACACTTTGTGAACACGCTTGATGCAGTAGACAGCCCAAAGGGTAAGCAGATATCTGATAATGTGATGAAGAACAGGTGGAAATAAGACAGTGTGATCTATAGGTTGAGGAATGAACCCTGGAAAGGAGGTATTTCCTCCCACTGCCATCTGAAACCCTGATGAATGATTTTTAGAAACCATTTGTTTGAAACGATTTCTTACCAAAGAGAAAAATTAGATTCAGATATTCAGGAAAAGCAAGTGGGCCAGGGTGGGAGGTGGTCAGGAAGTCTCTTGAATATTCAGCTTGCTAGAGTGTCCTTTGTTTTGGGACATTTGAGACTTTTTTTGTAACCTCCTTGCCACAGCGTAAATGTCCGCTTACCTGAATTTGGTCGAGACTGTTTTTTTTTCCCTGTATTTTGATGAAATTGGATGAGGAGAAAGAAAATCTTTTGGACAATTTGTAAAAAGAAATGCTGAAAAATCTTAGAGATTCCCTGGATCAACTTATCCCTTTCATCACAATTATGGATTGACTCTGCAGCAGAACGACCAAACACAATATTTCTATCCAAGAGAAAATTTAAAATCTCATTTTAACTTCATCTAGAAGGTTTTGAGAATGCAGCCAGGCAAACCACTTTAAAACCATACCAGTGGCCACACCCCAGAAGAAGTATCAACAGAGCCATACACACACTGGAAATGGTGACCTGCTCAATACAAGAAACTAAGTTGTTTCAAACAGATTTATCTTCACAAGAGGAAGATGTAGGTAAACATTCCTCATTCTTTCACAATATGTCAGAAAACTTTAACATATGAGCCTGATGATTTAAAATTCTGATATTCAAAGTAGCAGAAGAATACACTTTTTTCCATACCTATGAAGAATGTTACCATCCTTATTAGAAAGAGTAGGATTGGAATTAACTATATGCTTAGTGGCAGAGAGGTCAACTAAGGCTATAGCTGATGGGTTAAGTTTGGCGAATAGTGTATAAAAAATTAATAGAATGATGAATTTTATATGTCCTACCTGCCTATTTAGGGACAGCAGGATGTACATCATCTAAAGCAGACAGGACAAGAAAAAATGGGAGTAAGTTCTGGAAAATCCTTCTGTAGCAACTGAGAAAATATTGGTATGTTCTAGCAATGTGCTCAGAGAAAGAGAACTCCCCAGAGGGAGAATCAGAAAGAGAGCTCTCCTCTGAGTCTGAATCAGAAATTTTGGACAAAACCCTAAATTTGTCTATGCATCTTCCAGTTCAGATTCAGAATCTTCAATCTCTTCAGGAAAGTCGGCATCCCTCTTTCTTTTACCAGAAACTACTTCATAAGAAGGATCAATAGCCTGAATCAAAGCCTGAGCCAGTCCCAGTAAATTGCTCCTATCCAAAGAAATTTGAAGAGGATTAGATGGTAGATAGAACAGGGTTTGAGTCTCACAAGGGCTTAGTTGGCTAGGCTTAAAATGGCTCGCAAGGGCAGTTAGCCTAGTACTAACCTATGACCCTAACATGTACCTATGACCCTATGACCCTAGACACATGCTTGGTTTTCTGTTTCTTTTTGACAGGAAAAATGGGGCCAAACATGTTACTAAAGGCAGTCACTGCCTCCCTTGGGATGGGCACAACATTCTATCACAACAGGGAAACCTTCCCTATCTCCTCTCCCAGGGACCAAAAAACATGGCTCGTCCTTGCCCAATGATGGGACCCCAACATCTGTAGAGGATGTGGCTAACCCCTGGTCCATAGTGGCTGTACATGCTGCACCAGAGGGATCCATGGTAAAAGATGTGGGACCACAGAAGAGTCACCCACCTGTGGCTAAAGCATATTGCTTGACTTCTATGGTGCCAAAGGCTGTTTGGTTAACTTTTTTATTATGGGGCTGAAAGAAGGACTGACCATGGGAGTGACAATCTGTTCCATGTTCATGAAGAAAATGGTTCTTCTATCATGAGGAAAACAAATAGCAATGCCAGTAAAACTACCAGTCCACAAAAGTTACTTTTTTTTTACAAAAAACACAGTAAAAAGCACTTTCAAACAGTGTGCATAAAATAAACACAATTTCTCTACAGAAAATATTTTATCAGTAAGATAACACTAGTTTTAAATTGACAGAAACAAATAAGTGCTCTATTTAAACGTATGTTGCAGTCTTGAGATAATCCATTAAAACACAACACTCCTAACT
The DNA here is from genome assembly GCF_019279795.1 of Protopterus annectens. Lineage (NCBI taxonomy): Eukaryota > Metazoa > Chordata > Ceratodontiformes > Protopteridae > Protopterus > Protopterus annectens. The sequence continues at coordinate 1,280,691,441 of NC_056733.1, forward strand.
GTAAAAATAACTGCCCTGAAAGGGAGGGTAATAAAACATTAGTAAAACATAAGAAAATGGAAGTTTTTTTTTCACAAAGGGAATTTATCTGACTAGCTAAGGAGAGCACAAGGTGACCATCAATCCTCAAAAGCCTCAAGGGAGCATACTCTTTGGTGGCAGTAAAGCTCTGAAGGACTTTGCACCCAAATGTGTCTTTTATTCAGCTCAGCTTGAGCTGCTTGACAGTTTGGTTGCACTGAAAGCTGCCCTGAAGGTTTGGAAGCTGGACAGCTTTAATATCCTTGGCAGGATATTTCCCATGTAGCTAAGGCTACTACGGCAGTGATCAATATTAAGAACATCAAAGTAAAACTGAATAATTTTTTTCCTGAGGTACCCATTGGTGAGGGTGAAGGGTGAGTCTAGAGAAGAAAAAGAAAGTGAGAAAATAGTGCTCACTCACCCTAAAATAGAAGGAAGTCAACAAAATGTATTTAACATTTGTTTACTGGGAAAGTCTGACTTGGAAGGAAACGACTTTTCAGCAGAGGCCCAGAGAGAAATGCTCCAGACACATGTCTTTGTAGTGTGAGAGAAAACCGGAGCACCTAGAAGAAACCCAAATGAACACACTGAGGACATGCGGACTCTGCACAGAAGGCACCCCCACCAAGAATCAAACTGGAGAACCTCTTGCTGTGAGGTGACAGTGCAAACCGCTGCAGCACTGTGCCATCCAACAAACATAAGCAAGAAAAAGAAAAGACAAAGAAGGTGATATAGAAAAGGAAAAAGGATTCTGTGTATCCAGTTTATAAATGAAAAGAACAAGAGAAAATGAATAGCATAGAAATAACAACTGACATTAAAGAGCATTGGTATGACCTGCCTTCTTAGCAAAATTAGAGTCCAAGACCCCAATATATGTGTGGTAGGAGAGAAGATAGTGCCTTCAACCTAATGACAGACTGAAGTTGAGGAGACTCCACAGATTGCTGGCCAATAGACAAGCCAGTTACACTCTCAAAAGACACAGTGGGAAATGGCACTTACAAAAGTGCAAATGAAAATATTGCTAGTACAGTCTGAAAAAACATGAACAAAATGTTCCTACTTCCTAGCCACATTTTGAGCTACAAGATTAGTTTATTGTACAGAGTAAATAAGGACAGAGAAAAGGTAGTACATTAACTAGTTGTGTCAGTGATGTAGTGACGAGGTCAGTACATGCTCATGTACTAGGAGGACACATAGGAACGGCAAGACTAAAACATGGATACTAACAAGGCTTTAGTGGCCAGGAGTAACACAATCAGTGGAGAACGTTTGTGTTAGATGTCCTGAAGGCCATAGGGTACCCAATTATCCAGGCTTCAAAATTCCTTTGATTCCAGTGTCTATAAATGCACTTCTAGGGATAGTGTTGGGTCTTTGGTAAAATCCAGTAATGGGGTTTGATACATTTTGTTTATTCTGAACTATGCAACTAACTAACCTCTGACTATTCCCCTACATAAAGCTAATGTCAGCTGTATAGTTACTGAGTAAGTGTTCCTATTTTCCAGAGCTGGGATACCTAATGAAATATTGACAGACCAGGACACCCCATTTATGTTCAAAATAAGTCACCAGCTGTGTTAGTGCTTTAAGGCCAGCCTGTAAAATAACACAGAGATGCTTTACTGGAGTGTTTTAACTGAGCACTAATGTCCAGGTTGCAAAAAGCTTTTGAGGAAGAACTGTAAAACATTTTAATGGCCAGAAAGTAACCCAAGCAAGAAGGCTGCTTAAACCCAAAGAACAGCCATAGATAAAAGGAAGCTTTATTCACCTCTAGTCCCTTGGCAAATATGCGTTCAAGGTGTACATTCTATATAGAAATAGCATATAATATATACTGTAATGAAACAATTAACACATTAAAACTTCATTTAATTAAATACTACCAAATAAAACAATACCCACATATTTCATATAAGAAAGGATGAAGCATAGCTGATATGGTGGTTCATAGTAAATTTAGAGTACCAGATGCTAAGGTGCGTAAATATGTATCCCTTAAAAAGGTACTTTTTCATGTGGGAATTGTTACATTTGCAGTTGAGTGGTTAATAAATTTTTTAAAAAATCATCGGTGTTACTTTTATCTCATTAGCAAAGTTTTTCATGTGACTGCTGGAAATATTTATATTTTAATGTGTCTGTGTGAGAAATTTTATGTGGGAGAAAGTCATAGAATGTTTAAGGTGAGATTTCAGGAGTACATTAGAGATAAAAAGAATAGGTGCTGTGACAATCCTTTGGCAGTTCATTTTAGAAATTATCATCGTAGTGATTTTAAGCTTCTTAAAGGTTGTGTCTTAGAAAAATCAATGTACATGTGAGGGAAATGGATTCTTTGTAAGATACATTACTGTATAAAAAAGCCTTGTTTATTCTAAAATATGATATATTGGTTCCAAAAGTGTTAAAAAACCAAGTTAATTTGCAAGTATTTAATTCACTGATGTTTTTAAAGTGTTAATTGTTTCATTAGTTAGACTATATATTATGTGTTATTCTGATATAGAATGCACTCATTGAAGGCATTTTTGCCAAGGTGAATAAAGCTTCCTTTTATCTGTGGCTGTTGTTTGTATTGAATTCTTTTGGTGTTATGGTGTTGCCTAAATCCAAAGGTTTGGGCAAGGCATGTCATGTCATGAGAGTAACAAAAAACTATACAAATATATATCTATATATGTGCGTATATATATATATATATATATGTATATATATATATATATATATATATATATATATATATATATATATATATGTGTGTGTGTGTGTATATATATATATATATATATATATATATATATATATATATATATATATATATATATATATATATATATATATATATATATATATATATATATATATATATATATATATATATATATATATATATATATATATGCATATCTGTGTGTGTGTGTGTGTGTGTGTGTGTGTGTCTGTGTGTCTATCTATATATATATATATATATATATATATATATATATATGTATATATATATATATATATATGGGTCTACTTTAGAATGTTGACCGTTCAGAATCCCCCCCCCACCCCCTGCTACTTGAATATTCTCACTCTGAGATTGCACTACAGTGCAGAAAAGGGGAATCACCCAGTCCTGCACTGTAGCGGGATCTCCGCTATAATTTGTTGGCCTTTCAAACGTTCGCTCATATGGTGTTGGCCATATAGGTTTCGAACATTTCAAAGTTTGAACAAATGAAGGGCTCCCATATATATATATATATATATATATATATATATATATATATAAGTTTTGTTTCAAAAGACAGTGAATGTGACAGAGGGTATAAGAACATGTCAGGCACAATATGGGACACTATAGAGACACTATAAGGAAATCTGTATGACCTGGAGGAAGAGAAACCTGAAGTAAAAGAAGAGATTTTGTCAATAATGCAAAAATTAGAGACCTACTGACAGTTACAGAGAGAAATAGAATGATAAGCTGGATGAACTGAAAAAATAAGCCCAGAAGATGAAATCTAAGAATCAGTGAAATACAGAAAAGACTATCCTTGCTGGGGCTGTAAAATTTTGTGAATGATTGCTACAGGAATGATTCCAATTTTCAGTTATCAACAATAGAATTATGGGGCACATTCACAGATTAGAAAAAATATACCCAAGCTGCCAAAGATGCCCACAGCAAGTAGACATGTGGGTGTGTTCTTATAAAGTCAAGAAAACACAATAAGGCAAGCACTACAGCTGTTAACAATTCCCTTTGTGGAAATGTTTATAAAGGTGGATGAGGAGTTTTCGGACTCCCTATATAGGAGGTGATGTCAATGATAAACACAATGGTTGAGTTAAAAAGCATGCACATTGTCATGGTACATGGAAAGCAGTTCACTAGAGGCTGCAAAACCAGGTGAACATACAGAGTATCATGTAGAAGTGATTTACACTGGACACACAACATAACCAAACTACTCATTGAAAGAAGAGGTGACCCCAGAGTGAACAACATGTGATATCAGCATCCCATTGAAGAAGAAGATGAAGCAAGACAGGACTTGACCACATACTAAACAGGCAGATGGGAGGACAAATGAAGCTTTGAATATCAGACAAGGGACAAAGACGATCAGCAAGATGCCAGGCCTGAAAACAGAAACAAGGATGCAAGTTAGTAGATGTAGAAAAGGACTAGTAGATTATCTCTGGATGAAGTGGGTACAAGTAAAACAAGTAGTCTTGGAGAAATAGGAGGAATGAAAGGGAAGCTGGTATTACACTCGGATGGGAAGAAACGCTGCCGTACCTATCCTGGGACTCCAACATTAACAGATGAAGAAGGAGAGGACTAAAATAACCGGGATATAAGCACTGTGGATACTTTTAATGTATTCAAGACAAAACTAGGAAACTGGCAAAACCCAAGAGATGAAGTAAAGAGACAAGAAGTGATTTAGAAATGGAAGAAATAGACGTACAGAGAAAGATGAAGGCTTTAAGAGGCATATGCAGTCCAACCACTTAATAAACAACTGAAAAAGAACAAAAGGGAGCATGAAGGCCTACCTGGAAGGCAGCCTCTACCTATGCCTGGAACATAAGCGTCAGGAAAAGGACATGAACAAATGTGAGGAACAGGAGAAAGGCAAATAAAAAGAAGAACAGTAATGTATTGTACAGCTGATGGAAGACTATGAAAAGTTTTATGGAATACAAATGGAGAGTGCATATTGGGGATCCAAAAGTGCTAAGCAAATAACTATGATTAACTTGAAGAGATTAACAATTCAAACACCTACTCCAGGTTAATTGGCTATGCAGATGATATGATCAGGGAAAGGGAGCAAAAGTGTACAGGGAAGCAAAGTGCAAGTCAAGGGTGATCATCATGAGACGGAGAATTACAAGCTTCTCACCCAGTAGGGGAGACAGGGATCTGAGTATAGACTGTGCCAAGGAACATAATGTTCATCTCAGAACAGATGAGCAGCAGAGATGCACTGATTGTCAGGTATTAGTGCTTGCTTATATAAGCAGGTCAAATCAGGAAGAGATTAGTATGCAACAAGAAATGTTGTTATGCCATACTTTGTTTTGTTCTGTGTTTTCTTTGTGACTAAATGTATACCTATTCTTTTTCTTTTTCATACATTTGGCTTACAAAACAATGCATTACTTCAGGGAAGATAAACATTAGCAGTATCTCATTGAAGGATGCTATATGTCATAGGGTACCATATATAAAGCTAGATCTGTGGATGCCTTACACTATGTTAAAAATAACTAGTTGGTGGTAAGATGGATGTCCACTCTCCCTTATTGTCATGTATAATGTCATGCCATTGGCAGAGGCTCAGTGAACTTCTTTGTTGTTGGAATATTGGTTTGGTGGGTAAGAATTTAAAATATATTTATGCATAATTGATTTATTTATATGTTAGTTTATGTTTATGTTTTTGTATTCTGTTCCTTCAATTGCTTGTACCAATGCTATTACTGTTTAAATTATGATGTCATTATGTTTTGCTAGTTCAATGTATCTAGAAATTACTATCAAATGTTAATGTATATCTATTTTCTGTTTTGGAGCTTTTCTCCCCAGGACTCCATTGAAAACGGGTTCTTCAAGGCCCAATGGACTATCCTGGTAAACCAACTGCAATAAATAATAAATAAATAAAATAGTTGAAACTAGAAGAGCATTCGCTAAAGCAATTTAAATAATTAGAAGTTTGGATGGTTTGGCTTACAAAGTTAATGTAATGAAAACTATAGTCTTAGTACTGAGCTTTGTCCATAAGGTTATTTTATGGTCAATATAAAATACAACCGTGAGGTTAAGTCATTCACATTTAAAAGAAGTCCTGTAGTTCCCAAGCTTTATATTTAAACCTATGAACCTGAACTAAGTAAATTACATACTTTTGATATGATAACAGAAATGTCAGGCAAAATGCTTACAAAACAGATTTGCTTTTTGTAATACTTTTATGCAGGATTTCTGTTTCCAGAGGGTCTATATTATATAATGGTATGCGAACAATGTCGAACGTTCTAATGAGCGAAAATGCCAGAACTCGAAGTTCCGTTATTGCAGTACATTGAAGAGTGGGATATTTGCCCTTTCCTCACTGTTGTGCGATCTTGGATTTGGAATATATATTTAGCGGGGGTTGTGGAGGACACAGCCCCCCACAATAAGGATTTCAAGTTTCTGTATTTTTGCTCATTAGAGCGTTTGACATTGTTCGCATATGATTATATAATATAGACCCATTCCCAGACATATTTGTATTGCATTGTAATGTGCATCTACAAGGCTAGCAGCTCATGGCCTTGAGTTGTCTCAGTATGTTAGGAGTTGTGGAGTTGTGTAGACCTAACATTACATTAAGACTGCTGCTTTCAGCAACACATCATGACTGATAAAAGGCAGTTGTCAAGAAGTGCATTTTTTGTCTAATGTTCTACATTGTAAATGCAGCTGCAGCGTAAATCCTGCACTATTGTAATGTTGTGCACTCCATGCCAAACTATTGTTACACAGGAGAAGGGAATGAGAATGCATTTATCACGACAAATCGAGAATAGACATTTAACACTCAACTTCAACAGCTACAATGATTGAACCTGAAGCCTCTTACCAGGTAGAATGTGACATGCATCCACTGCAGTAAGGAAGTCATCAAGAAATGAAGGTGATTACAGGCTACACTTGAGAAATAAACAGAAATAAGTGGAAGCTGTCAGAAATTATGGCAATGTGGAAAGAAAAAGATTATCGACATCCTGCAGCCTGGAGTGACAAAAGGAAGCAGGAGCAAAGCAAAGCATGCAACAATTATTTTCTATTACCTTTATAGGTAGATACATACCTATGTTAATTGACTTCTAAAAAAACTATTTCAGTAAGAGTAGCAGGTAATTTCAGGTATCCTGCCTTTCACATGGTAATATACGGATACAGTTCATCAAATGATATTACGTGTTGCTAATACTTGCTGCAGTTTAAAAGTTATTTTATGTCCTTATACCTTTCTGCCATTGTCATCCTATGAAGATTTCTGTTTCTGAAAAGAAGCGTACCCTAGAGCATAGTATTTTTCAGAACAATTGATGTCCATTGCCCACATATTTGCATTGCACATTCAGCTATGCTTTATGTAGAAAGTATGTTATGTGCAGGATTCTACTGAAGAGATGATAGAATGGTGTGCATTGAATCAAGGACTAAAAAATGCAAGATACGTGTTCAGTGGCTGATGTTAATGGGGAGTGATTATGTCATTCAGTCAGAAAATATGCTATTAATTTATTTATTTAGTAAGTATAGTGATTATTGTAAAACAATTAATTCTGTTTTTGGATGTATATGATTTGAAGTACATCTACAGAACCTTGAAAAGCTAATGGTGCACAGAAAATTAGAAGGATACTATCTGAGATAAAAAAGGCACTATTTTACTAGTGTAGGCTTTATTTGTTTATTTTTTTAGCTATACACTGCTATAATGCAACATACAGTCTGGATTGCAAGTAATGTCAGAGTGTTAGTTTTGGTTGAGATATTAAAAATAAGTCCACACATAGATACTTTAATAACTAGCATAGTCCTTTGGTCAGTTGTCAAAGAAACAAAATAAAAAAGGCACATAAATTAAACAGATATGCAGTTGTGTGATACTTGCTCACTGCTTATGAATACTTGCCTGCCAAAAGCCTGTTCGGTCTCTAATATCATTTCAATCATTTGCATTTTGTCTTTAAAATGGTTGCATGGAAGACTCAGTGCCAGTTTCACATGACGGCAAAACGTTAGACAAACAAGTAACTTCTTGATCCCAATGTGTTTTATCGGTCTTGATATATCCGTAATATGTTTTACTCAATACAGATTTAATGTATTGTACATTATTAATAGTTATAACAAACAGCATGTGCACTAATTCCTCTGCCTTTTCATCAGTGACCCCAAGCAGGTCACTGTTTTAACTCTTGTACATTAAATGTTCTGTCTTCTTCCAAGTAACAACAGTATTGCCATTCCAAACATTATAACTCTAATACCTCTGCATGTTATCTTACCTGATGCTTGCATCTGCCTTCACAGTGGTTGAAGGAATTCACCACTGGGCTATTTCATTTATTTTGGCAGAAGATAATAACACCCTGATAAATGAGATTCAAAGTACAGTTGTTGATTCCAGTCATTATAGATATGATTATTATTATTTTTTGCTATTTTACTTACTTCCACTCTGACTGGCTGTATAGAGAATAAATAGATTTGGATGCACACATTCATAGGAATCATAGGCATTTCAATACAATTAAGTCTTGTGACCATGTATACCTTGGCAGTGCTGAACCTTGGGCCATACTCCCTTTTCTTTATCAAGGCTAGGCCATTCAAACTCAGGGGAAATGTACAGATACTCATACAATCATGTATGCTGAGTTTGAAGGATAATAGTCTGTTGCAACGCTTAACCTGCAGGGGCAGTCTGTTTCAGAGGTGAAGAAGGTGCTGTATGACAAATCTGTGTCTCTATCTGCTGGTCAGAAAGATACTGGGGCACACATGTGATAACCCTTTTATTGGGCCAACATAGGTTCTGCAACAATCACTCTAGATTTTGGGCTAGCACAAGCCCTTCAAATGGAGTTACTAAGTCACTGATAAAAAAGTGCCAAAATATATTCTTATACCTTTAAAGGAAAGTACATCATTTCCTTCTTACTGGCTAAAAAAGACGCTTGAAAAATGTCAGCTTGCTGAGAAAATGTGCAGCTTGAATGTGACAACTACAGGTCAGAGGCAGACACTGTATTTGCAACTGTGTATGAATCTGAGACTTTACCAAGTCATGGCCTTCCATAACACTAAAGGTTCCTTATGCATGTTGTGTTAGAGTAATTGTTTATTTAGCAGAAAAAATAGCAGCTCCAGAGACTGCCATGACACATAATGAGAAAATAAATCACAATACAAGAAATGTTTTGGGACCTTACTTAAATCCAGAGAAAGAAAGTAAGACGTTATAATTTGTAGTCTGTTAACTCGTATACACAAGCAGTCTTTGTATAAATGTTATTACATCACATTTGTGTTACAGGGTATTTGTGTTTCCTGTTAGTGGACCAACATGGCATTTCTTAATTTGCATTTGTTGTTTAGGATTCAGGTCCCTAGTTTTTGTATTTATGAAACTATTAGATTTGCAAAGATGAGGGAGATCCGATACAATTGGGTCACCAACGTAACTAAAGGGAAGGTACTGATCAATAATGTATACAATTCTGAATAAACAAGCAGTACCCCCCCCCCCCCCAGATAATGTTAACTCTGGGTCTTTAAGGATGCAGTCTTCTTCCTTTGTAACATCTGGGGTCTTCTAGTTTTATTATTTGTCTCAAGTGGCGCATTGTGTTCAATAATTTTCCTGGTTAATACTGAATATAAAGGAAAGATAACCTCTTCATATACTGTTGTGCATTAGTCTCTAGACTGTCTTTGTCATATATTGTTGATATATCTGCTGTTGTTTTTTACAAGACAAATAAGTTATAAGGCAAAAATAACGATGCCCTTTGCTTAAAAAGAAATATGTCACTGATAAATATGGGCCATGTTGTTTGGGTCATGTCCAACAAAGCATGCTGCTTTAACATCTGTGTTTATTGACAACTTGTTTGCTGCACACCCATGTTTAATCTTTTAAGGTCTGTTCTCTACATGTCTATATTATAAAATACAAATATTCTATTTAGTCAACACAAAGTGCATAGCTGGATTATTTTAATTGCTGAGATATTATAAATCACATGTTATGAATGGGTCAAGTTTGCATGGAATCAGTTATTCTAGAATTGTTTAACTGGTTTGTTTCTTTCCGGTTTGGTCATGAAACATTTTTTTTGTCTCTTCTCTCCTCTTTCTCCTGCAAACTACACATTGATCATATACTGTAGTGTTCATGTATTTTAGGTAAAATATTTCCTAAACTGATGGCAGCTCTTTGCATATCAGACCCTACCTATCTTCTTTAGAATTTCTTCTACCAAAACATATGTCAGTTAATCATGGTGTTTAAGGTTGATATTCTAGATGATGCTTGCATTTCCTTTCTCCTTTCAATTCTCCCTTTCCACATTGGCAGTATGTAGACGAAAAAAGAAAAATAATGTTTAAAAAGAAAGTAACAGCTCATTCTATTACATACTCAGCAATTCCCTGCAACATTAACCAACATTAAAGTTTCAACAAGGAGAAGTTTTAGAAGAAATGCATGATTTTTACAGACTGTATTATTTCAGTGTCACGCTATTATGGCTGTATTAGGTAATTAAACTGAGTGCACTAAGATGATACTATAAATAAAGAAAATATCAGATAATTTTATCTATCTATCTATCTGTCTATCTATCTATCTATCTATCTATCTATCTATCTATCTATCTATCTATCCATCTATCTATCTGTCTGTCTATATTTCTAACAAAAGAAGAAGAGAACTGTAAATTGTATGGCCAAATTGTCCTCATCCTTTATATGATTCTTATCAAGCAAGCCATTTGCTTACTTTGCATTTTATAATAATATTTACAGTCTGCAGAATTACAGTGCAGAATTTTAGCTGACACAGTCCTGTATCTGTATTCACATAATTAAGTGGAGAATGACATTCAGCTGTATAATCCTAGTTTATTAATTAATAAAGTGTGTACATAAGCATTTATTTAACTAGGTTGCAGAAAGTCTTAAGTTCAAGGGAGCACAGAAGAGATGTTCTTATATCACACAAAATAAATAATGATATCAAAATGCATATCTTTGAAGAGGTAGATGTAAAGTTATATAAAATAAATCACACAATCAGAGATTTAGATTATCTGAAAACATTTCTTGTTTAAGTTACAACGTAACTCTTAAGTAGCAGCTCAACTCTGTTGTCTTCATTTTCCTGTTACCAGAAATGTTACACCTAAAGCTGCACCATGGCCATTCACAAACTGGTCCTTCAACAGCTGCTGTGTGAGGAGTAATAAGGGTAAGCATTTCTTCCTCCGTCATCTTTAATACTAGGTTATGCACTTCATGACATTCAGTGGGCTTCCTTGAAATGTTAGTTTTTACTTAATGCAGGCAAACAGTTTATTGAGATTTTATAATAGGAGCTCAGTTTTTATTCCAGTACTTTATTGGAAATTTGTCATAGTTTTTTTCTGTTTTATTTTATTTTATTTGTTAAAATAAACTTTTACTAAATATTTAAACAATATATATATATATATATATATATATATATATATATATATATATATATATAAAATAAGACAAGCAGTACAGTCAGTGACATATGCAAGAAGGTATTCAAAAGTCAACAGCATACTTTAAAAAGAGTACAGACAGGTACACAAATACACTATATAAAGTATTTTAATTTGTAAAAAATAGCTTCTTCATACATTCATAGATTCATAGGAGATTATTAAGCTAATGAATTAAGAGCTCTTACAAACCTAGTCAATATAATCCAGTTTTACCCAATATATGACATGTAGGGGGAAGATGATGGCATGGATTTTTGCCTGTGCATTGAGTATCTTACAGACTGGACCTATCCATAAGGGACATAGCCACTACCCCAGGTGTGAATTTGTGATTCTTCATACATTGATCTAAACTGCATTTGAAGAGGGCCAGAGAAGGGCTCTGCTTAATTTTAATAGGAAGGCTGTTCCAAAGAATGGGCGGTCTCTACGACACAAATCTGTCTCTCCACCATGTTTTATTTGAGTCGCTGACTAGGTTTAGACCCCTAGATTGGGTTACTCTCATGCTGCTTGACTTGCAGATATGTAGCAGCTCCATTAGGGCTGGATCTGTGAGTGCCTTGTTGGTCAGGAATAGGTCACCCCTTAATAGTCAGTAGGAGACAGAGTAAAGGAATAGGGCTTTTAGTCTGTCCGCCTAGGACATGTTGTTTACACCTTATATTACAATTGTGAGGAACCTCTTAGGTCACTCCAGCTGCTGTAATTGCCTAGTAAAGTAGATGCCAAATGCAGCATTATACTCGATTATTGGTCTAATATATATATAGGTGCATATAGGTTCATACTAAGCTAACTGCCCTTGCGAGCCATTTTAAGCCTAGCCAATTATCCCATGTGAGATTCAAACCCTGTACCTTGTGTTTGTAAGGCAAATACCTTAACCATTAGGCCACCTTCCCAACTGATTAGGCCATCTTCCCACCTTTGATGAGGTCTGAATACAGTGGGACTATAATTTCTCTGGATCTGGATGCCATACCTTTACTTATAAGTTGTGCTACATAGAAGGGCTTCTCAATACTGTGCACACATGGTAGTCAAAATGCAGGTTACTATCTATCTATCTATCTATCTATCTGTCTGTCTGTCTGTCTATCTATCTATCTGTCTATCTATCTGTGTACCTAAATCTCTCACTATTGATGTTTTAATTTGCAGGTTTATTTGACATCCTAAAGGATATGATAATGCATTTTTTAGCATATAGTTTTAGGCCATGGTTCTGGCACCAATTATTTGTCTGATTCAGACCTTCCTGAAGGATATCTACATCAGTGGAGGAGTCAATGATTGCCCCCAGCTTGCAGTCCCCAGCAAACTGTGTCATCCAGAAGCCTTCCTTAGTAGCCTTGACATCAGAGAAGTATATTCTGAACAAGAGTGGTCCCAGCAGTGAGCTACACTGGCCTCTTGCTGGATCTGGATTCCCCCACTTTGACCACATGTCCTGTCTGTGAATCAAATTAGTGGTCCATCTGGTGAAGTAAGGATTTATGCCCAGGTTTTTTGAGTTTTTTTGTAGTAGCTTAATGGGGAATTGTGGCAAATGCTTTTGTCAGGTCAAGGTAGATGGGATGTACTGTTTTATCCTCATCCTGGCCTTATTGACTTTCTCAAAGAAATCCACCAGATTCAGTAGACATGATCTGCCCTTGACAAAGCTGAACTGGGTTAGGTCTAGTGTTTGGAGGTTTCTTATGTCATTATTTATCAGATCCATGGTTATTCTTTCAGTGACCTTACATATAAGACTAGTCAAACTTATGGGTCAGTAATTTCCTGGGTCAGTAGATGATCCCCCTTTATGCAGAGAGATGACTGCTGCTGTTCTCCACTGTATCAGAGCAAAGCTAGTCTGGAGGCCATGGTTAAATAGAGATCTTAATGGGCCTGTTAAGTCCTTATTTAAACTGTTTAAGAGGCAAATTGGTAATATTATCAGCTCACATTGAAGCTGTGTTTTTAGCTTTAAAGAGTGCAGGGGCCATAACTCTCAACTCTACAGGTTTTCACAGAATGTCCAGATATTTGCCTAATATTTTTGGTCTGGTCCTCATAAAAATTGTGTTTTTTTGACAAATCACTGAGATAATCTAAGGATTACGGTCACTAAATAATGACATGCATTTGAATTTCAGACTTCATATCCTTCAGAAAACGCATGCTTACACACATTCTGTTATTCTAGCAGCTTTTGTAAGTTTATAAGAACAATATTTAAAATGTGTACCTATTTCTGAGCCTTTGAACCCCATTATGTCAGGCTTTGTCAAGATTTCTTGTGCCAAGAGGTTGAGAGGTATTTCAGTGGCAACCCATTCTTTGACGATGATTGATTGTGGGGTGGTGGAGGATATTTCTTATGGGAGAACTGGGGGTGATGGGGAGATGAAAATTAAACTAAATATGTCAGCCAGAAGATTTAATGTATCTTCCGGCTGAGTGCAGGTGATGCCCTCTACCACTAATTCTGCACATTGTTGGATGTTGCCCTTAAGATTGTGGATATAACTGAAAAAGGCCTTATGGTTATCCTTAGCTATGGAGGCTGTTTTTACCTCGAAGTCTGCTTTCAGAGGCTTGACTAGTTTCTTGATTCACTTGTTTAGACTAATGAGAAACTATTTGCTGTAACGTGCACCTTCTCTCTTACTTCTCAACAGGATTTTTTTTTCTCTTGTTGTATAATATTTTGATTCAAAAGCACCAGCAGGGTAGCTTGTTTTTGTGTATGACCAGGGTTTATTTCAGTCTGGTACTGCTGTTTCTATGAAGTTGTTTATATGGTCCTACAAGGCTTTTGTGTTCAGCTCTGATTGGTTTCTGTTTTCTAGATTTGGGGAGCTTAGAAACTAGTGGTGCTGTCCCTTAATAGGGGTAATTTATCTTAAAGAAATTCTTAAAGTTTTGGGGGTTAGGTGGAAGGACTAGTCTTATCTTTATAAAAAGGGAACTGTTTTGTGACCTGATGTTACCAGTAAGGACATCACTGTATGTGTGTGTGTGTGTGTGTGTGTGTGTGTGTGTGTGTGTGTGTGTGTGTGTGTGTGTGTGTGTGTGTGTGGAAGGGGGGGGTCCATACTCTCCCATATTTTTGAGTATCAGATCTAGGATATTTTTAGCCCTAAAAGCAGTAAAGCCTAGCTGCTCCAGGGCATTTGAATTTACAAAGTCAAAAATCCTTGTGCCTGCATACTGGTGGTCATGTATGCATCCCAGTTAATGGAAAGGTAGTTAAAATCATCCATGACTATTGTGAGTGATTCTAGTAACTTTAGTTAATGCATGGGTTTCCTGGTTGATAGTGGGGACCTGTAGCTAGCAAGAATATAGTAATGGATTTTTCCCATGGTTATTTGGACATGGAGCAGCTCAAGCATGTCCTATTGTTTTTACAGCCTTGAGGTATGTTTATCCTTTATGTAAATAGTTATACCTCCTCCTTTTGCTCTTTCATGTTCTGTGGGTGATCATAATGTATGAAAGGCTTTATAGCCATGCACTGCTGGAGTGCTTTACATAGGTTTGACCCATGTTTCAGTAACTGCACAGATGTCAGCATTGTCCAGGATGAGGAGAGCCTCTAGGGAGTACAATTTTTGTTTAGGCCCCTAGCGTTGAGCAGTAACACATTTAGCTTGTCCCAAGTAGCTTTAGTTGTGTTGGAAGGATTGTCTGTTTGGCAATGTCTAAAAAAGGCAGTATAAGGGTGGATAATGTTTAGGCCAATATCCAAAAGCCTGGGGGTGACAAAGACCTCTTTGGTATGACACCAGTAGCTTAGCCCATTGTTAAAGTCAACCATTTTCTGCTTGTATTGTGGCATAATACTTATTAGAATTATGTTCAGTGCTAGGCTCATACCTGCCTCTGACACATATTCTGAGAGCTCAATCATGTCTCTCTTCATATAGTTCAACGAGGTACGTGTCAGGTCATTCACACCCACATGGACTATAACTGAGCCATACTGGTACTTAGGGTAAGTGACCTGAGTGATTGTGTGATCTGGTGGATCTTGGCCCCTGATAGGCAAATAATTGTAACCTTCTCCTATACCAGCCTGGTAAGATGGGCATCACTATGTCTCAGCATGGAGTCTCCTATGACCAGAATATTGGGTTGTGGAGTGTTTTGCCTTTTGGTCTTGCTGGTTGAGACACAGTGAGATGTGGATTTACTTGCTGTGATGGAAACTGTCTTGTTAGTGTGCATACAAAGTTTCTGAGGATTACGCCTGCGAGGCCTTTGAGGTTTGGGTAAGTTACATGCGAAAACCTCCACATATGTGGATTTATGTGTGTGGTCCTTTCTAGGTGCAATAAGTGATGTGTGTGAGTCACTGACAACATATTTTTTGCTTTGTGCATCTGTTTGTAGGAGTCTAGCCTCCAATGTCAAATTGTAACTACATTTCTCACATGCTGTATTTGTCTGTTCAAGAATTAAGTAGTTGCCAGTGTACATAAGGCAATTGCTATATTGCCTCACAATGCCCATGTTCTCCAGGCAGGATGCAGAGATATCAGGAAAGTACCCATCTATGGTTCCAGATCCTAATGTCCATTTGCAAGGAATAAGAATAGTGGATGTTTGTAACTGGATGATAGAAGGGGGCTACTTGGTGTAATCTGCAGCTAACCTAACCAGTAATGCTGCCTAGCACCCAAACGAGATATTCTCTGGGCAGTGATAGCCCTGAGTACTATAATAAGGTAAGGTAGACCTAAATAGTCATAGAAGAATGGAAGAAAATCATGGCAAAAATTAGGAGGTGCAGCACCCAGCAGGATAAAGTCACTCTCATCAAACTAAACAAACAATTTAGAGTACAAATAAACTCTACCAAAGCCAAATTTGAGGTAATGTTGGCCTCCCAGGCCAAGGACAGTTACAAAGCATTCTTTAACTATGTCCGCAACCTCAAAGGCAGTACACCATTGTGTTCAGAGCTCAATGTAAATGGAGCCACCTATACTGAGCCAGAAGATATAGCAACCTCCTGGCTGATAAATTCAGCTCCAACTTTACTCCTCTCTCCTCTCAACCTTCCCTCAGGAAATATCAACAAATATAATTCTCCCATTATCACTAGGGAACAGGTCCTTAATGCTCTCTCTAAGACCAGGAACACTACATCAGTCGGCCCAGACAATATCCCAGGATGCCTTCTAAATATTATGAAGCATGATTGCTTGAACATCCCCATGTGTTTGCCCTTTTCCTCACTGTAGTGTGATCTCAGAGTTGGTATATTTAGTTAGGGGGGGTGTGGGGGGTACAGTCCCCAATGTTGTTATGTTTTAAAGTGTGTGTGTGTGTGTGTTTGTGCTAGCGGTTTCCTTCCCAGGGAAAAAAAACTCTGTTTTGAGCATTCGCACTTTAGTGCATTCACTCATTATGTGTCGACCAAGAAGTGTTCACTGAAACTCCTCTTCGGTCTTTTAATATAGACACCAATAGAGATAGTTAATAATATAGATGAAGAATTTTTTTCATGTAATTCAGAAATGGATATAAGTAAACATAAGGAGTTTGATACTAGTATAATTAAAACAGCTAGTACTTTTATGCCACCTCAGAGTAATGATACTATCAAATATTTTCATAAATCATTAATACAGAATATGGAAATGGAATCTGAAAAATTTAAATGGAATAAAAAAACTGTTAAGTACAATCTTACTAAAACAGAATGGGAATGCTTAAATGTTTTGAGCCGGGACAACAATATAATATTTAAACCTTCCGATAAAGGAGGGAAGTTAGTGATATTAAATGTGGCTCAATATTTAGAAATGTGTTATGAACATTTGAAGAATGAACAAATATATGAACAAATAGATATTAATGATTATAATGAAGCACAAAGGAAGTATGAGCATGTCATTGACAAAGGCTATAGGTTACAATACTTTTCTTATAAAGATATAAAAGAAAAATTTAATATCAATGCCCCTAGAATGCCCTGCTTTTACTGTATACCGAAAATACATAAGAACATCTTTCCTCCACCAGGACGTCCGATAGTATCAGTGACAAATGGCTACTTGGAAAATATTTCAAAGTTTTTACATATGTATTTGATGCCAGTTGTATGTAAATTACCATCTTATATTAAAGATGTTTTTGATTTAATAACGAAAGTAAAGGATATATGCTGGCAGGATAACATGTATTTTGTAGTAATAGATGTGGTTAGCTTGTATACAAACATAAAGCATGAAGATGGAAAGGCAGCCATTAAGTATTTTATGGGCAATGAGGATGTCGTTAATTATATATTAGAATTATTTGACATATGTTTAAATAATAACATGTTTGAATTTAATGGATCTATGTATAAGCAGAAGCAGGGTACAGCGATGGGGGCGGCTTTTGCCCCCAGTTACGCTAATGTATTCATGGGGCATTTTGAGAGTAGATATATATACACCAATGCTTTTTTCAAAAAACATGTATATAGATATTATCGTTTTATTGACGATTTATTGTTTATTTGTCGAGGTGGACAACAAGAAGTGCAAACATTTTTAATGGAGATACAGGGTAATACCATGGGTGTAAAGTTTGACGGATTGCAAAATGGTCAGAAAGTGCAATATCTAGATATTTCACTAATAGGCTGTAAGGAACATAAGTTGGAATATCAAATTCACAGGAAATTTCAAGGGGCTGGTTCTATACTGCATGGTAGCAGTTATCATCCAGTACATATTATTAAAGCAATTCCTTATACAGAGTTGAATAGGGTAAATAGATTGTGTAGCAACCCTATTATTAAAGAAAAGGAGTATATACAAAGTTATAACAAATTTAAAGCAAGAGGTTATGAGGAATACAATCTAAAGGAAAGTTTAAAGAAGGTTAAAAAATGTGGTAAACATAATAGAGGGGGAACATGGAAGACACCCCAAGAGGGTAAAGATGCTGTATACTTTGTGTCTACCTTTTCTGTATTATCAGATAGGATTAAGGAACATGTGCTATATAGTTGGAATTTATTAAAAAAAGAAGTAGATTATTTGTCGGAAAAGAATGTTATTTTTTCTTACAAAAGAGGGAGAAATATACAAGATTTTTTGGTACATAGCCGGTTTAGAATGGCCAACATGCCAGTGTATACACAAGCTATGTATCAGGGAACTAAAAGATGTGGCAAATGTACTATCTGTAGGTTTATTGTACAACAATTTGATAAAATTAATGGCATTCCAGTTGCAACGAAGGGAATATACAACTGCAATTCTACAGCAGTTGTTTATGGAATTGAATGCCCATGCAAAACGTTTTACGTGGGAGAGACAAAAAGAACCTTAGCATGTAGAATTAAGGAACATGTTAGGGACATCTTGAAAAATAAGGAAACTAGTCCGTTGGCAGGGCATTTTCAAAAATATCATGGGGGCAACATGGAGGACTTTAGGGTCACAGTGCTAGATAGTATTGAAAATACAAAGTATTTAAATGATAAATGTATAAAACAAATATTAAGGAAAAAAGAATTATATTTTATATTAAAATTTAACACGCTTAAACCGTATGGTTTGAATTATGATTGTTCCTGGAAGAGTTTGCTTTAGCAACTGTAGCTTTAAAATGTGCAGTGCTTTATACATTTTATCCTTTTAAAAGTGATGTGGTTGATTGAATAATTGAATGTAATTAACTTAGGAGTGATTTGAAGTTGTATAAAATGTGAGGTGAATGTCAGTGTGAGGAATAATTTACTCTGTAAAGGCTGTTTGCCGAGGTGCTAGAGAGAACAGAAGACCAGTATTTGTATATCTTGTATATCTTGTATCGTTGGATGTAACTACATCTTAGTGGATTAAATCTTTCTACAAGTTGCTGCGGAGTCCTTCTTTGTGGTATAATAGAGATATAGTAAACCTCCAGATACTGGACCCAAACCAGTTTGATTTTGTTGAGGGCAGATCATGCTTACTCAACCTGGTGGACTTGTTTGAGAAGGTCATCAAAGCAATGGATGAGGGTAAAATCATTCACACTGCCTACCTTGACTTGGCCAAGGCATTTGATGCAATACCTCACTTGGGCATTGTTGACAAACTCAGGAGGTTAGATACAAACCTGTATATCACCCAGTGGATAGCCATCTGACTGACAGACATGACCCAGGAATTAAGAATTGGGCAGTCCACCTCTACAAAGAGGCCAGTCACAAGTGTAGTCCTTCAGGGATCAGTCCTTGGACCGCTCCTTTTTAGCATTTATTTCTCAGAAGTCATGGCCAATGTCAGTGCTCTTTGGCTGACTAAATTTGCAGATGACTGTAAATTAAGAGCTGTCATTGAATCTCACACTGACACAAATGCTCTCCAGGAGGGGCTGACAGAGACAAACAACTGGTGTCAGAGCCATGGACTAAAACTAAATGCCAGGAAATGCATAGTAGTATTCTTTGGGAAGTCATCCATCCCTGGTATCTATCATTATTGACAACACACCCCTTAGAGTTGACTCGGGAGTCAGAGATTTAGGGACACACATAGATAGTAATCTAGCTATTGATCATTACATGTCTACAGTGGTGAGGAACTCATTCTGTGTGGCACAACATATAAACAAATGTATGACATCTAAGTCCAAGGAAGTCATTGTTCCACTGTGTTCGGCATTCATAAGACCTATCATTGAGTATAATGCCCCCTTTGGTATGTTGCTAACCAGGCATATCCAAAAATTTGAACGTCCACAGAGGTTCCTCACTAAAAGAATATGTAAGTAAGTAATATGTCCTATGCAGACCGCCTCAAGGCCCTAACCCAGTATTCTGTCTCCTACAGGCTTTTGAGGGGAGATCTATGCCTGGCATACAGGGCATTGTCAGACCCCACTATGGTGGACCTCCCACATATCCACAAAACAAACAGCACCAGAATTACCATTCTAAAGACTTAAACCTTGCCTGTGATATAAATATGACCTGCTGGAGAGATAGCTATGTATCCTAGAGACTACCCTGTTTATGGAACAGACTCCCCATCCATGTGAAGCAGAGTTCCTCCCTAACCCAATTTAAGTGCAACTTGGGCAATTGGATGGGACACTGGAAATTCATTCCTGGTTCGGCACGTATGTCTCTAATGGACACAGGTAACCTGTAAATGAGTCATCTCCCAGGCACATGCTTGCACTTATCAAGGGTATCAGAACTTGTCAGAGATTTGAGATGCATGGCTAGGCTTAAAAAGGCCCATAAATGCTTTTAAATACTGCTCACCACACAAATTAGTTGCCTATGAGTAAAGTGGGACTGAGGTATAGTCCTGATGTGGTATTTATAGGGAAATTTCAACTTCTGATGATTGCATACATACAAGGCACCAGTAACACCTGGTATACAAACAGCAGCTTTGTGCAAATGTGAGGCTTATATATATATATATATATATATATATATGATTAAAAAAAGCTTTACACTAACTATGCCATAAGGCCAATCAGGTAAGCACACAATGAGCTTTTTACCAGCAATTTCCAGCTCAGGTAGGTAAATTTAGCCCTCTCCTGCCACAAAAGTGCAGACTTTGACATTCTTAATGTAAAAAAAAAACTGGCTTGAAGCTGAAGTGTTAAGGAACCACAAACAAATGCCTAATACAAACTAAGAAAACATTAGATATAATGTATTTCAATGCAGAACAATAGCCCTTATAGGTGTTTGAAAATGCAACATTATACTTCAAAGAAGTGCAAAAAAAAAAAAAAAAAACAGTAAATAGAGCAGTACACTTTCACAGAATGATGAAAATAAGCATGTGAACAGCTCTGTATAGATTTGACAAATTCATACCAGCACTGTAAATATAGAAAACTGACCACTGAGCTCTCTGGCCAATAAAACAACTACAGTTAGAGCCCTTTTGTCTGCCCAGTTCAGATAGACCAGGTAATAACTCACTGCAACTAGATGAGAAGTCTCAGTTCTCGAAATGCAAAACCTCAATAAAAGAGTGTCTGTAGTGAAATGCTACCACAAACAAACTTAAACTTAAGGACAGGCAATAAGCAATTCAAGAACAGCAGTGTAATTTAAACAACTTAAAATGTGTGATTATTAGATAAAATTACTTTGCTTTGTAGAATTTAGCTAAAAGACATTCAAACGTGCAGAATATGTAAAGGCACTAAAAACAAGGTAAGCTGATTAATAAGCCCTCTGACCAATAAAACAAAGACATGTTTGAATCTATAGTGTGTTTCCCCAACCTATACAGGCCAGGCTACCACCCAATGGAGAAGGAACATCCCCTCTCTTCTTGATGTAACAACACAGAAAAGAGATTTCTAGAATGTAAAAATACAGTTCCTTATTCAGCAGCTAGCTAGAAAATGAATTCAGGGCAAGTAAACCAGTAGCACAGGCACTGAGAGGCAAAATCCACATTTTTTCAAGCACATGGAAAAGCAAATAAGTAATCCAAGATATCAAAAGCAATGTAGAAAGGGAGGAGCTTATAAAGCTTGATTTAGATTAAGGGTTGGCAGCCACATAGAAGAAAAGCATAATCAGATTTCTCAAAACAGAAAACAAAATGGAACAGGTAAAACAGAAAGCAGCTATTTCAATATAAGCAACTTACAGACAAAAATGAGATTACTTCCCTAACCAGCAGAGAGTCACCAACAGTGCTTGCAGTTTTTGAAGGTCTTGAGTCTTGTCTCTATGCCCTACTCCCCAAAAAAGACACAAAACAGTATTATCATTGTGACCATTTCTTGATTGAAATGGCACCACTGAAATGTAAACTAGCATTACCATGTAAGGTATTGCAATGACAGTGTAATAAACTTCAGTAAGCTTTTGGATAGTCCACTCTGGCATACCAATACCATTCACAGGTAGTTTGTCCAGTCAAAGTGCTCCTTGATACATTCTGCCTTGAGCTTTCCCCAACCACCATGCCAGTCCACAGTTCAATGGTCCAGGAAAACGGTGAGTGAATACAAGGAGAGAAAACTGCCTCCTGTCCAATGACCAGACTGTCTGCCTGTTCCCCCCTTTCTTGGTCATACTATGACACTGTTCTATACTCCCCCATAAGGAATAAGCATTAACTGTTCTGCAATAAAAACAATAATCAAAGACCATGTACTTGTATTGGAAAATAATTACCTGTATTGCCAGAATTAGCTTATAAACAATCTTGTATGCAGTCTGAGAAATGGAAATTAATTAAGTCAAGGCCAGTATCTGAGAAATTGTTGCCATCTGCCTGAAACCAAACAGGTTTCATGTCCATGAATTCAAAATGTTCTTTGATGTGAAAACCTAAGGAAGAGGCTGCCCTGGATGCTCTGTGGTTATGATACTTATAAGTGTGGTTAAAATACTTGTGAATGGTATCCACTGTTGCTAGGAATAAGTCTATGGAACCCGGAAATTGATAACTGACCAAGCTAACATTCTCTGTGAACAATAGCACTGAACAATAAAAAAGAAGTCTAAACTGCCAACTTACAACCATGTCTTTGGCACCAACCCAGTGTTATTCCCACCAAAGTGCAATAAAAACTGCTAAAGATATTCATCTTGTTTAAACAGAACATTGGTAAGCATTTCCACATGAATTCTACAGAAGTAAGATCCAGGCCCAAGTTTAACATGCTTGACCTTGCTGATGCTATTTTGGATGCTAGAGTAATGAAAGTATGGTCAATAATGAGTGTATCTGTAGTACCTGTAAATGTAATACCTGTAAAAAAAATGAAAAGCATCCATTAACATTAGATGATAGACTAATTCTACCTGATATATTTATGAAAAGTGGAAGAAGACCGTAGCTGCATGTGTCCACAGTTTATTGCTCTTCTTTGGCTAGGTCTGAAGCTCTGCTAATACTGAAAGTGTGCAAAAAATGTTCATGGTGGGGTGGCCCTTAACTTCAATGGCTCTTTGAACAAGGATCCTAAAACCTCTAGGAGTAATGACCTTGCCATGTGGTAACATGAAGAGGGGACACTAATCCACAAATTGTTGAGGGTGGAGGCCCAACAAACTGGGTAGGGCAAATGAAGGATGATATTGCCAAACTGACTTATTGATCCCAGCTCCACTAATCAGTTTTGGATTAGTGCAGCCAAATGACAGTAGCCTGCTCACAAATGTAAATGTCATCCAAAGTTAAGGACATAAGTAGTTCATCAATGCAAATGGCCCCCCAATAAAGCCAACATATAAATGTGGCCCCCATAACATATGAGTGATAATCTAGGAAAATGACTTCAAATCAGAGCAAAACAGACCAGTAAGCTAAAAAATCAGCAAACCTTGAGTCTTGGAATTCTTCACAAAACCTTTAATAAACGTAAACCAGACCATAAACGGAAAAAGGACAAAATGCTCCACAATCCAGAATACTAAGTGCTTCCACCCGCTCAAATGGGGCATCATCAGAGTACAAAACACATTGCTTTGTCATCCCTTATATACTGCATTCAAAATTCAATTAACAATCAATCAGTCAATTAGCTGATAATTAAAAAGTCAGTAATCATAATCTTAAAGGTAAAATGAACAATTCAATATTATTTGAGCAAGACTTGTGTAGACAAAAATTGTAGTAACCAATAATAGATGTAAAAACCAGCTATAAATATAAGTATAATATTTAAAAGTGCTCTCAGTGATGTAGATATGAAAATATATAAAATATAAAATACAAAATGTTAGATGTTCTAAATTAAACTCTAAAAGGTAGTGTGTGGATAAAATAGAATACAGTTAGTTAAAATGTGTGTAATTATTATATTAATTCAAGATAGATAGATAAATAAATATAATTAAATACAAATAATCAAATGTATAAATGTATATAAAATTGCATATACATATAAAAATAAAAATGACAATTTGTAGTATAAATATTAATATATATACATATAAATAGCGATGTTAATTATGACCGTAAGTTCATATACAAGAATTAAATAAATATAAAAATTATGTTTCAAAAACATTTTTTAGATTCTAAGTATTTAAATCCTGACATTAATCAAAACTAACATAGACAAAACATTGACTCAAATAATCTAGGAAAATGACACAGCTACCCTTCAATAAACTGCTCAGAAGGTCAGTGTCATTAGGCAACATACTGTCTCTGCCATGGCCTAATTACCTTTCCTAAACTGTATATATTCAGGAAGCTTCCCAAGACTTGACAAAGTTTGGTACACTTGATTTCTTAGCCAAAAGGCTGATGTCTGCTAAGTGAATATAAAGGGTTTTTGCTGAATCCCTTAAACAGCATCTTGACACAAGGAAATGACAAATTAACTGTAAAGGCCATCTTGTTTATGCTGGTGGCAAACCTCTACAAAACTTAACAAAGGAGTGCAGGACTGATCAAATGATTCCTTGCTACTGAAGATCCAGGAGTTAGAGACCAGCTTTGTAATTATTCTGGTCCAATCGACCAGAGGTGGGATGGAATGCTGATAAGCATCTTCTGAACATTCTAGGCCAAAATCCTTAATCTGGAGCGGTGCTGCTGAGAAGGACTATCAGCACCCTTGCTGTATTTACCTGGGTTGTACAAACACATAAAACACAACTTAATCTGGAGGCTGTGAACAACTACTTGCCTCATCAAATACTGCACCCATGTGGATTTGGACATTTTTTTGCTGAGTGTCAAAACTGCAGCTTGATTATCAGAGTGAAAAAAAAAACACTGCTCCTGCAACTGCAACTACAGTGGCCACAGGGTGAAAAATTATTGATCCTAAACGTATGCCCCAAGCCTGACTTCCTCTGCTTTATCTGTAAACACATGAATGCCTGGAAGAGGTCCAACCCACTCTGAATATAAGAAATCCCATTATGTTATGACAAGAAAAAATGATAAATATGCTAATCTTCTTTTATTCGGGAAGTGACTCTAACCTTAGGTGTTTCTGTTTGCCACCTTCTAATAAGTTTGTCAAGGCCAGGTTGAAAGCCTGACATGTAAAACTGAAATGCCTCATTAACTGCATTGATCTCATATATCCTGACCTTCTTAGACTGCAGACAAGTCTTTATCTGCCTGCAGTCTATACAGCTTGGGAATTTGAAGAGTAAGGGCAGAAGGCACTATATCCACCTTCAAGCCCATTAATACGAAACCTTGGACAGGTCTTTCACCAAGGGGACTCCTGACTTTTGACACATTTGGGAAAAGAAATCTGTTCCATCTGGATACTAGAAGCCCTATTCCCTTTGATTAAAACATTGTCCAAAAAGTGTAATGCTGCCTGGCATGGTATTGTCATGTCCATTGGAGAGTAGAACTGAATTCTTCAAGTATAGAATAATCCACAGCACACCCCTTGTTCATGACCATGTCAAAGTACAATTGTGCATCAATGCATATGCTCAGAAAGGGACAGTATTTCACCCAGATTAGAAGTAAATATAAGGCAATTTCTACATGCAGTTTTCTTAGCCTGGGACTGGGAAAACTTGGAATAGTTCTGATGGCATCCTCCAAAGATGAATGCTGGATCTAGGCCTTACCTCAACTGATGATTTCATTAACAGACACCCCCCCCCCAGTTGCTCATATGCTAGTAACGCAAAACAAACTTCTCACTGGCAATTGTTGAAAATGAGCAAGTACTCAAACCTCCAGTAGTCCGATCTGCCATTTTTCATGGCCCTACCAACATCCCTGTAAAATTATATTACACTAAAAGAACCTTAACTCTAACCCTAAAACTCCTATCAAGTTCACAACCCTTGTTCTCACTGCATTATCCTAAAATCCACTCCTCCTTAACCCTAAAGTGTGATTGCTTCCTAAACTGAAAACTCCAACATCCCTCTCTAAACCTAAATTCCATGATTGCTCTCTAACTTTAAAACTTCTCTCATGCAACATAAACCTAAAACCCCCTTTCTAGCCATAACACTAACATCCTCTCCTAGTTTCTAACCCCAACCCCCCACCTTCTCCCCACAGTTGCCGTACTTACCGTACCAACACTCAAATAATATGTTCCTGTAAGTGCGTCAACTGCTTAATTGAACTAATATTCAAATATATGTGGGTGGCAGCCTACATGAGCTACAAGGTACTCAATCAAGATAGTAATGTTTGAACACTTAGGAATCAGTGCTTGTAGTAGAAGCCCTGTTAGTCTTGTTCCCATTTATTTTAATGCACCCTTCATTGAATTAATTCTGTTCTTTCTCAGACACATTCTGTACAGTTGTTATTGCCTATTTATACTGACATGAAGAGGTATCTATAGGGTTTTTTATTCTTTTTTGAAAATAATCCATAAAGACTGCAGCTTAGAGAAGTATTTACAAACTTTATCCATGCTAATATTTTTTATCTTATATGAATTTTTTTAAATGGCACAAGTACACATGCATTTTTGGATTGTCAAGCTCATTCAATGAATATGCACTTAAGAATCCATAATAAAAAAATAGTATTTAAAGTGAAGAATAAAAAATATAGAATTTACAAATGAATCAATAAGTAAAATGAATAAATAAACACCCTAAAGTCTATGGTTCTTCATAATAGACCAGTCAATTAAAACTATAATTAAAAACTGAAAAGTTTTAGTAACATTAATTATTTCTTAAAGTAAATCAAAAATGGTAAGATGTACACCTGAGAAGTTATTCATATTATAAAATAATATTTCCACTTAAAATCATTTAAGAGACAACTTAGTTGATTTTATCCGAAATCACCAAGCCTTTTTACAAGGATACTAAATGAACAACCATCACAAAGAAATGTTTTCTGTGCTGTGATTTAATTCTCAAAATTTGGTCTGTAGGACTACAGAAATAAGTAAACACCTGAATTAAATAAACACCTGCATATCTGTAATGTTTTTACCTCTGGTGTATTAAATAGCAGGGGAAACAACAAGGTGTTCCATTCAGGGAAACATCTTCATGTAGCATATTATGTTTTATTTTTAAATTTTATTAAAAACATTTTGCATAATAACGTTATATTCAGTAATAACACTTATGTGAATTTTCTAACCATCCCACTCTTTACATGGTGTCTTACTGCTATCAAGTACTTCTGTGTTTTCTCCAGTACTTGGAATTATGTTGTGTTAATCAAGTGAGTGTTTTCGTCTTGCTCAAGCTGTCTGTTTTGAGACCACACACTCCAAAATTAGTCCATTTAAAGTCATCACAATTTACATTGTATTGCCTAAATGGAATATGGGGGTCTTTCCCACTGGGGGAGCAAACTATAATGGCAAGTCATTGTTTTGGAAAGATTAACATGGAAGTAGCTATGAACAAGCCAAGAAAAAAATATTTGGCATGATTGTTTATGATTCATTCATCTGGCATAGACTTGACCCAATCCAACAAAGACAAGTTTGGTGTTGCAGAATTGCTGCGAAGAACACGTCATTTCTTGGTATTGTGTAGCTATTTTTGTATTCAGCTAGATACATTTGATGGGTATTATGTGAATGTAGAGAGTTTCCTTTACAGTTTTTATAATGCCATGAGCGTATGGCACGTAAGGGATTCTGAGGCTTCTTGTGCACATATAGACACAATTGATAATAAGATTATTCCTTTCTTCAAAGTGGAGTGACTAGCAGTTCCTGCCTTCCAGAAACAGATGGGAATTACAGAGCTACTGACTAGATAGTCTGTTACTTGATGTATAAATGACTACTCCACCCCACGTCCTGATGTGGTGATCACGCCTTTAGCAGACAGTAAAATGACTGAAATTTGAAAAATGTTTAGGCCTTGTTTCAAAGGCTGCAAATATTTGTTTTACAGCCTCAGCCAGATATAAGGATGATCCCTCATATTTAAACTCCACATGTTAACATGGATTATTTCAGTCCCTTAGCCAACTGAAGTTTTGTAGGAAATGGCAGAAAATGTAAGGAAATGATTGGTCCAAGTTCAGGGCTGTGATATTGTCAGGAATGTAAGGAAAGGGGAAAATCTGTCAACATAGTTCTAACATAATAGAGTGTAATACTGCCTCCTGATAGTACTCATTAAGTGCTTTATGGCTTTAAAAGCTAGCAAACCAATTACCACCTATTTTTTCTGTAACTAGTAGTACATGGATAGATTAGCAGATAAAGCTCCGTGCACTACAAAGAGTTATGATCAGGTTTCTAGTCATAATCTGCTTATTATGTCTTTGAGACATGGGTGGCAAGAAATTCACCTTGAGAGTTTCACTTGAGATGAATCTTGGCATCCATATCGAGAACAGATATTAAAGGGTTATGATCAGAGAGAAACAAAATCTAGGAGGTATTCTGACATTAGTTGGATAAACAAAAGAGAGCTCTGATGACTTATGTTTAAGAAAAAAGAAAAAAAAAAACAAAGCGGAGTGAGTGTATAAACTAAGCAGTTGGAGAAGACCATGCTACATTGTTGTTTACTCATGTTTCTAATGTTTATATTTGCTGCACATAAGAGATTCAGGTTATGCTGTTGGTCACTCCACATTTCTCTGCCAGTAAAGTGTAATATGAGGATTTCTGGATTTATGGACTTGTGGAGTCTTTGTTTTCAGCTTAGTTAGGTTTCTTTCTATGAGTTTGCTACAAACAAAAGCCAGGTTTTCTCCCAAAAATCCAAGCAGGTAAATTCATTTAAGTGTGCCAAGAAGTGAAAACATTGAATTGAAATGTAAGATAAGAAATTAGTATGTGCAGCTTCTTTTAAAATACTTGAAACCCAAATGTGAAACAACTTCCCCATACCTTGATAGGCTTAAATTGGATTAGGTGACATGTGTTTGAGTTCAGTGTGGAAAAGTGAACTCCCCCAGTTTTTATTTTCAATAGAAAATGACTGTCAGTGTGCTTTTCACATGTATGCCAGCAGGGATTCCTTTCTTTTGGGACATGCCTCCTTTTTCAATATTTGTGCAACTGTCACATCTCTCAAACTCTTAGCACAAAAATTCTGACAAAGCCAAAAATAATGGGAGGGACAAAGCCCCCGA
This sequence comes from Protopterus annectens, assembly GCF_019279795.1. Taxonomy (NCBI): domain Eukaryota; kingdom Metazoa; phylum Chordata; order Ceratodontiformes; family Protopteridae; genus Protopterus; species Protopterus annectens. Next base: position 1,280,720,801 of record NC_056733.1, read on the forward strand.
ATAGCGTTAGATTTTAAATATTACTCTCATAAACTTAGAGAGTTGTTAGAATGAAAGGTATTGTGTTATCATAAATTTTCTGAATGATATGAAGTCTGAAATTCAAATGCATGTCATTATTAAGTGAATTCAGTCCTTAATGATTTGCCACAAAAATTCAGAAAACCATACATTTTATGAGGAACAGACCACAAATATGAAACAAAAATCATTCAGCAAAAATCTGGGCAGTTGAGAGGTACGTGGAGTTGGTATCTATAAATTCCAGGCTATAGGATGTGCAAGGAATCCTCCCACCACAACACCTCCTAGCCAAGTATATTTTTTTTATCTCAATGAAATGACAACTAGTAGTATTTGTCTAGTTGGAACTTCATCCAGACATAACTAGAAGAGTTGTAGGAAAAACCTATAAAGCTTCATTCACAGACTGTAAGTTTCATAATTGAGAATACTGAAGTAATGCATACATGGCTGAATTTCAAAGTAAAAAAATGTGCTTACTTCATGACAGAAATCTTCTTTTCCTCAAAGTGCAGATCCTGCTGTTTCAAATATAATAAAGTGCTGGTGTGCATTCCCCTCTGCATATAGAGTATGGGAACATCCCCACAAAAGACATTCTGCAACCATTGTGTGAATGTCTCTCGAACATTTTTTGTAAGCAACATTCACATGGATATCAATTGCTTGTAGTGCGAGTATCAGAGTTGACAAGTTTCTAATATGTCTTCACCTGTACCAGGAATGAGTTTCCAATATGTCTTCACCTGTACCAGGAATTAGTTAGCTTTTTTAGCTTAGGCTGAGTATGTTACATAAAGGAACTGTTTTCTTTTTAAAAGTCCATGTTTTCCTCCTTAAAAGTGACATGTTGTGAGCAAATTCTTTCAAGCTCCATCATCACAGGCACTATATTTAATTGTTTTACTAGTAACTGCTTTGCAACTAGTCCTAAATTATAGTTTTTGTCTCTTTTTTGCTTGCATAAAGAGTACTTGTACTTTTTGCAAAGGCACTTATAGCATGCATTTGCATCGCTGCATTGCATATGCCAGCATACTTTTGCAACCCTACCATTTACAGTCAGACCTCTCAACCTCTTAGAGCAAGAAATCTGGACAAAGCCATAAATAAAAGTGGGACAAAGGCCCTAAAATAGGGACCATTTTTGATTCTTGCTGTTACAAACTGAGAAAGTCGAAAGAATAACAGATTGTATATTAACATGAATTTTCTGAAGGGTATGAAGTCTGAAACTGAGATGGCCGTCATTATTTTTTTAACTTTAATGTTTAATGATTTGCCACTAATTTGACATAAAACCACAATTTTATGAAAAGCAGACCAAAAATAAGAGGTAAAAATCTGGACATTCTGTGAAAATCTGTACAGTTGAGAGGTATGTTTACAGTGCATGCGTTCTTGAACAGGAAGGCATGACAAAGCTGACGGAGTTGCTCTTAGATCTTATGCACTTCTAGTTGTTGTTTAATTGCCAAAGCTATAAGGCATTGTGAGTCATTTTCTAACAAAACGTTTATTGTGTGTTCCTTTACTTTTAATCCACATTTTAATCTATTTATCTGCGATTGTTGTAATACCTCTCAATGAAGTCCAGTGCTACTGTCCTTAACTTAGTTTTGAAATGAGCTACTAGTTCACTGATGTTTCTCAAACTGCAATATTTAATACTGCATCTCTGAACTACCTCACTTTGATAAGGATTACAAAGCATTTGTAATAAGTTGATCCAGTACATGAAGCTCTTTTACTAGCCATTGTAGAAGTCAAGAGGCCTTTCATTAAACTGAAGATTTCAGAACCATAAACATAAAGACTTGTTTTTGTCTAAATTTGTGAGGACAGGATTATAATTCAAATGCAGTAAAAACACTTGCATATTCCATTTTCTTAATGTATTTTTTACTCTTCAAGTTTATACAGATGCTGGAGTTATATCATTTATTAATCCTCATTACCAGCCTAAATGTTTATTTATTTATATATTTATTTATTGGCATTTGCTGTCTGGGAAAGTCCACTGGGCCAAACAAAGCCCATTTTCAGTGGAGCTCCAGGGAGAAAAGCTCCAAGGAGGCATACTGAACTTACATAAAATTTCAAATAAAGTTACAAGCAATTTCAAACATGTCATGGAAGTTACAAAATGAAATATCCAAATAGTATGAACGGTAGTTAAAATATTATACATATCATAAGGATTAGGCATATTAATTGGACAGGGAATAACAGCATGGTATGTACAGGGCAAAACCGAAAAAAAATAGGTCAGTGTTATACAGTTATATGACCAAGGAGTGTAAATAAATTCAGGTATTACACTGAGTCAAGACTAAACCTTATGAAGAGAGTGAAGCATAGAAGCATAGAACATAGAAGAAGAAGGAAAGTGGCAGAGAGGAAAGGATGAAGTGGTTAGGAAGTTAGGAGAGTAGGAAGTATTACAAAGTTTGTTAGGAGTTGTCATAGAGACAAAAGTTAGGAAAAAAAATTCTCAGTTGCATTTACAGTATTTCTGTTTCCTACTCTATTACTTCATCTTGCTTTTTCAGCTACTTGCTCTCCAAACTGTTCAGTTGCATCTTTTCTGATACATTTATTACTGCTTGTTTTTAGCCTGATAAATTGTAAGTGTTATTTTATGCCTCTTTGTTTTAGTTTAAGCACTCGGGCTTTAGGCCTACCACTTAGGTCTCCCTGGCCTCTCTCTCTCTCAGATTCTAACAAATATGGATGGACAATTTCCTACAGTTTCTTCTGCCAGCCTGGTTGATATGGGCATCCTGAGACAGTGTAGGAACTGCATCTATATCGTTATCAAAAGTTTACTTAATCGAATCAATAAAGGTCGACCTTTATTGATCGATTAAGTAAAACATCGAATAACGTAAAAAGAAAAAAAAATTAAAAAGAACTAAACTAATGGTGTAGGCAGGGGGGCAAGGCCCCTGCACCCCCCCAAACCCCCCCTACTTAAAATATACCAATTCCGAGACCGCACTACATTGAGGTAAATGGAAATCTACCCTTACGGAGATTTCTGTTTACTTCCATGATGTTCTTCACTTTCGATATTGTCGTGCCGACAATATCAGACTCGATATTGTCAGCTTACTACGTGAGACAGTTCTTATGGGTCTACTTCACATTGTCATAAGCTGACAATATCAGACTCGATATTGTCAGCTTACGACAATGTGAAGTAGACCCATAGGAACTGCCTCATGTAGATGGACAACCATCTACTATTACCACCTAGGAACACAATTTGTGAGAGATGCAATTACATTAAGAACCTAGAGTTTATGCTCTTTCTATAACAAGCCAGTATATCTGGCACTGAGAAGGTTATCAGCACAATCACTACACCTCAGACACCACCCACAGCTACACAATACATACCCACATATGTGGAGTTTCTCAACAAAAACATATCCAAACAAAGGAGACCTCAGAGGCAAAAGCACACACAAACTGCACAACCCTCCACACCACATACCACACATAGTCCACAAACCAGTGTCTCGCAAGCACAAAGGCCTAACCATAAACCCAACATATTAGTCATAGGAGACTCCATTGTGAGACACATAGATGTGCCTCTCATCAGGCTGGATAAGGAGAAAGTCATGGTTAGTTGACTATCAGGTGCTAGAATCCACCATATCACACATTCAAGTCTCTCAACAACAGGTACTGTTATGACTCTGTCATAGTCCATGTTGGGGTGAACAACTTGAGATGTACCTCCTTGGACTATATGAAGAGAGACATGATTGAGCTCACTGAAGATGTGTCCCAGGCAGGTATGCCCCTAGCCTTAAGCAGCATTCTACCATCACCCTGAATGACACCTCAATACAAACAGAAAATGACTGACTTTAACAATTGACTTAGTTTCTGGTGTCATTCCAGGGGGATCCAGTACCTGACAGCCTGGGAAGATATGATTGACAGACCATGATGCTTTGCTAGAGATGGCCTGTATCTGTCTCACTTGGGCTTCAGGCATCTGGCAAATGCGCTTGTCTCCCGCATTGTGCCTTTTTTCAGGAAAAGCCCTAAGGTTGATAAAAGCATCATAAAAATTTCAACAAAATGCAAATTAAAGATCAGGCTGCTAAATGCTAGGAGTTTAAACATAAAACTGCACTCATTGCAAGCATTCTTAACCCTGGAAGATGCTGACATTTGTGCAGTCACAGAAACCTGGTTCAAAGGTAGGAAGAGCACCCCAGCCTTCCCTGGTTACTTATCCTATCATAGATGCATATCCTAAACTGTGGGCAGCAAAGCCAAAGGAGGTGGAGTTTCAATAGATATTAAAGGCACACACACCTCCAGGATGGTTAAACAATAAGACACACAGGAGACACTCCAGGTGCAGTTAACCATTGACAATACCCCTATTCAAATCATAGCAAGCTACAGGCTCCCAAATTTGACTCAAGATGACCACTTCACCTATCTGAACCTCTTTGAATCTATCAAGATTCAGCTCTTTACCCTAATACTGGGCGTCTTTAACTACCCAACCATAGATTGGAAAAACAATTCATGCCAAAGCACAAATGCCCAGAGATTCCTCGATTTTTATCAATGCAAATGCCTTGGAACAGCAAGTCAATACCCCCACAAAAGGTGACAATATCCTGGACTTGGTATTAACCAACATGAGTAACCATTACAGCACACCTACAGTATCATCCTCCCTGGTAAGATCCAACCATAAAGCAGTCATTTTCGACGTCAGTATCTCAACTGACCCCCTCTAGCTGGGGTCAAACAAAAAACTTCTTCAAAGCTGATTACAACCTCCTGAGGGATGGTATAAACAGCTTTACAGCCCCTCTCCCTCTGTTGGAACTGGCACCAGTGTCCAAATCTACACCAAAGTACTATACAAGCACTTATTTAGATGCATATCATCCTCAGCAAGGAAGCATAAACCTGTCTGGTGGACATCTGCAATAAATAAACATGTGCCAAATTGGAAGCAATCACTCCTTACCCTGAACAAGCAAATAAGAGCACTAGTGAAATCCTCTAAACCCAACTTCAAGTCCAAATTGGCCATGTCTGCTATTGACAGTCATAAGGCCTTCTTCACATATATCCACACTCTCAAAGGAAGCACCCAGATCTGTTCAGAACTGGTGGTCAAGGACACAACATACACAAATGTTGTAGATATAGCCAACCTACTGTCTGAAAGATTCAGCAAAAACTTCGCCCTTCTGTCTATCCCATCAGTAAATCAGGACATCCCCAGTACCTGCCCCCCTCCTCTTATCTCTAGGCAACAGGTCATCATTGCCAAAAAAGGCAAACAATACAGCCTCCATGGGACCCGATAAGGAGGTAAAGCTCTTTCCAAACAAGACTGAACTTGACAGTCATGAGGAGAAGGTAAACATTTGCACCACACCACACTCATCACATAGTCTCACTAAATCTACACCACCAAAATCCACACATAGTAACACAAAAACATTCGCGGAGGGTCTCAATAATAATCTGTCTAAGCAACAGAGACCTCCAAAGCAGAAACGCAAGTAACCTCCATCCCCCAACACAACCCAAATGACACACAGCCCACAGACTCAGTGTGCCATGCAACCACAGCCAATAAGGCAAAACAACGTACCCAACACACTAGTCATAGGTGACTCTATAGTCAGGCACACTGATGTCCCACACACCAGGCTAAACAAGGAGAAGGTTACTGTCAGCTGCCTGTCAGGAGCCAGGATCTGCCACATAACCCATGCACTCAGATCACTCCACAACAAGTACAAATATGACACTGTCATTGTTCATGTTGGTGTGAATGACCTGAGACATACCTCCCTGGACTATATGAAGAGACATGGAAAAGCTCTCTGATCTTGTAGCCCAGGCAGGTAAGACCCTAGCCCTGAGTAGCATTTTGCCATCGCCCAGAATGATACCGCAGTACAAGGACAAAATGATTGCCTTCAACAATTGGCTAAGCTTCTGGTGTCATTCTAAGGGGATCCAGTATCTGTCTGCTTGGGATGACATGGTCGGCAGACCATGATGCTTTGCCACAGATGGCCTGCACCTGTCAGCCCTGGGATTCCGGCTACTGGCTAAGGCTATTGCTGTCCCTATAGTGCCTTTTTTAGGCAGGGTTCAAATAATAAATTCACCACCATAACAGGAACAGGCAAGCAACTGAGGGTAATGCTACTCAATGCTAGAAGTCTAAATCTCAAAATGCACTCACTCGAGCCACTCCTTAAAATGGAGAACATTGATATCTGTGCAGTGACTGAGACCTGGTTCAAGGCTCCAGAGAGCACCCCTGCACTACCAGGCTATAACTCATACCACACTTTTCTGCCATGTAACCTGGACTGAAACATCAAAGGCGGAGGTGTCCATATTCATTAAGGATATCCACACCTCCAGGCTAGTTGCTCAGCATAATGCATCCAAGGTTATCCAAGTGCAACTAACTCTGGGCAAAACTGCAATCCAAATTGTAGCTTGCTACAGATCCCCCAGGATTCCCACTCTTCTTTTTTTGATGTACTGGAAAATATTAGGCTACAACCTAACACCCTAATAATGGGTGATTTAAACTACCCCACCATTAACTGGGAAAACTACTCATGTACCAACTCCTTAGCTTAACGCTTTCTGGAATTCATAAACTCCAATGTCCTAGATCAACTTATCCGCACCCCCACCAGGGGCAACAATATCCTAGACCTAGTCATTACCAACATGAGTGACCGATGTTCCACACCTGAAGTCAACTCCTCATTGGTCCAATCTGACCATAAGCTAATCACCCTTGATATCCACATCCCACCCCCCACCCCCATTAAGGAAACCGCAGTAAAAAATTTCTCCAAAGCCAACTTCATGCTTCTTAAGATAGAAGTGGTGAACTTCATGATACCCATGCAGATGGACAATACAGTTACAACTGCTGAATCCTACACAAATGCACTCTATAAGCACTTCCATGAGTGCATGGATCGTGCTATCCCAAAAAGAACCAAGATGCTATCCTCCAAAGAAAGGAAGCCAATTTGGTGGTCCTCTGCCATAAACAAACTGTACAACAGAAGGAAGAAACTGTTGCAAAAGAGAGTAAAATCCCATGAGTGGAGGAGCTCCCTGGTCAGCCTCAGTAAGAAGCTGAGATCCCTTATAAGATCCTCCAAAGCTAGCTACAAAAACAAAATTGCCACTAATTCCAAGGACAGCCACAAAGCATTCTATAGCTATGTCAAGAATCTCAATGGCAACACCCAGATCTGCTCTGAGTTACAGCACAAAGGCATGAAAATTACAGAACCAGCTGATAATGCCAACATCCTAGCAGATAGGTTCAGTGCTAACTTAACCCCCCCTCTCACCCCCTAAAGGGCCCATGTCTATACAAGAAAAATGCAAAGTCCGTGTAATCACAACTATGCAGGTAAAAGCTGCACTCTCTAAAGCCAAAAACACAGCATCCATGGGACTGGACAACATCCCAGACTGCGTTTTACATGTACTTCAGAATAAACTGGCTCCCCACTTAAGCACCATGTTCAATAATAGCCACGCATCAGGCTTTGTGCCCACTAATGGCACACAGCAACAGTTATCCCACTCCACAAAGGGAGAGCCACCACTGATCCTGGGAACTATCGACCTATAAGCCTGATGAGCCTGGTCTGCAAGGCCATGGAATGTATCATCATGAAACTCATAAACAAAGACATTGCTAACCTCCAATCTCTGGATCCCACCCAGTTCGGGTTTGTGAAAGGCAGATCATGCCTCCTGAACCTGATCGACCTGTTTGAGGCAGTCACCAAAGCCATAGATGAGGGTAAGGTGGTTCACACAGCCTATCTTGACCTCACCAAGGCTTTCAGCACCATCCCCCATTTTGGAATTATAGCTAAACTCACTAAACTAGGTATAAATCCCTACGTCAAAAGATGGGTTGCCAATTGGCTCACTGACAGAACCCACACTATAAACGATGCAGACTCCAAATGTGACCTCAAAGCAGTGACAAGTGGAGTACCACAGGGTTCTGTCCTTGGACCTCTCCTGTTTGGTATATACTTCTGTGAAGTTTAGGCTAACACAGAAGGCCTCTGGCTAATGAAGTTCGCAGATGACTGCAAACTAAGAGCCATAGTCAAGTCCCCAAATGATGTGAACATCCTACAGAAGGGGATCACTGAGACAGATGCCTGGTCTCAGAGCCATGGCCTCAAGCTCTATGCCAAAAAGTGCAGTGTCATCCCCTTTGGTAAAAACTCTGTACCCATGAACTACCACATAGGCAGCAATCTACTTAACACAGAGTGCATGATAAGAGACCTTGGGACCCAGGTGGACAGTAGTCTCTCCTTTGATAGTCACCTCACCAAAGTAGTAAGGAAGTCCTTCTACGTGGCACACCTCATCATAAAAGAGTTCTCATCCAGGAAAAAATAGGTCATTGTTCCCCTCTATTCAACACTCATTAGACCCATTATAGAGTACAATGCCCCTTTTGAAATGTACCTCACAAGACATCTGCAGCAGCTGGAAAGGCCACAGAAGTACCTCACAAAGAGGATCACTGGCCTCAAACAAATGCCCTACACTGACCGCCTCAAAAAACTCCAGCTTTACATCGTTGCATATCACCTACTCCTCGGTGATCTCTGCCTAACATATAAAGCTATGTCAAACCCAGAGCTGTTGGACATGCTACACCTAAAGAAATCCCAATCCCTCCAAGCTACATGCTCTAGGGACCTAAACCTTGTCACCACAATAAACAGGACATGCTGGAGAGATAGATTCATGTCCCAGAGACTTCCTATACTCTGGAACAAGCTACCCATCTATGTCAAGCAAAGTTCTTCAGTAGCACTCTTCAAGAAAAATCTTGATGAGTGGATGGGAAATAGGAAATACACCCCGGGGTTCACTTCTGTGTCTCTGCTTGACAGTGGCATAGGAGAATAACTTTCTTGGGTGGCATAAGCCAGGGAACCTTGTTGGCTAGGCTTACGTAGGCCCTTGGGCCGATAGCCTAGTGCCTACCTATGAACCTATAAGATCCCAGGCTGCATCCTACATGAACTCAGGCATGAACCTGCAGCACCATTAGGCACTCTATTAAACCAAAGCCTGAGTACTGCTTTTTCCCAGCCGAGTGGAGGACAGCCACTGTCATCCCTTTACATAAAGGTGGAGCATCCACCAGTTCAGGAAATTATAGACCCATCAGCCTTACTAGCATGATCTGTAAGGCCATGGAACATATTATCATGGACCTCACTAACAAGAACATTGGCAACCTCCAAATACTCGACCCCACATAGTCTGGCTTTGTCAAGGAGAGGTCATGTCTGTTAAATCAGGTCGACTTCTTTGAGATAGTCACCAAAGCCATGGACAAGGGGAAGATGGTGCACACTGCCTACCTTCACCTGGCCAAAGCCTTCGACACTCTTTCCCACTTGGGCATAATAGATAAACTCTCTCAACAAGGCATTGGTTCATATGTTATCAGATGTGTAGCAAACTGGCTCACTGATAGAACCCACTTAATCAAAATATGGGAAGCCACCTCAAGCAGTAAACCCATAATGAGTGGCGTACTTCAGGGATTAGTCTTGAGGCCTCTGTTATTCAGGATATACTTCATAAGGTGCAGGCCAAAACCAGTGGGTTATGGCTGACCAAGTTTGCTGATGACTGCAAGCTGGGCGCTGTCATCACTACCCCAAGTGATGTGCATGTCCTCCAAGAGGGTCTCACCCAAACAAATGACTGGTGCCAGAAACATGGCCTCAAGCTGAATGGCAAAAAATGCATCATCATCCCTTGGGGGAGAGTGATGTCCCCACATATTATCACATTAATAACAATGTCCTAAACATGCAAACAGTCATGAGGGATTTGGCCACCCAGGTTGATAACAGTCTGACTTTTGACCACCATGTTGCTTCCGTTGTACAGAAAGCTTTCTACATGGTCCACCTCATATGTAAGGGTATCTCATCCAGGGACAAGGAGGTCATGCCATCCCTGTATTTTCCCTTATAAGGTGAATTATTGAGTATAACGCCCCCTTCGGCATGTCCCGCACAAAGCACATGCACCAGCTGGAGAAACCACAGAGGTTTCTCACCAGAAGAATCCAGGTCCTCAAACATCTACCCTACACAGATAGGCTAAAAGCCCTGTTCCTATACTCAGTTTCATACAGACTCCTCAGAGGTTACCTCTGTCTGGCATACAAAGCAATCTCAGACCCTGCCTTGATGTGAGCTCCAGTCGAGTAACCCACACGCGTGACTTCAACCTGGTCTGTGACATCAATAGGACTTGTTGGTGAGACAGATTTGTGTCCCTGAGACTCCCCCATCTGTGGAATAGACTCCGTCTCCAGATGAAGCAGATTACCTCATTTTCCCTTTTGAAGTGCAACCAGGATAACTGGATGGGAAACAGAAAATACACCTCTGGGATTCCATCTGTGCCCCTGCTGGACAGGGGCTTTGGGTGCTGACTTGTTTAAACATGGGCTAAACTCTTGGCTAGGCTTATTTATAAGGGCCTCAGGGCCAATAGCCTATTAACCTCCTATGATCCTATGATCCTAAGAGCTGGATAAGATAAGAACAGATTTATGTTTGAGTGATAGAATTAAGTACTGGCAGACGAAGCAAATGAGCATGTCAATTTGAGACTAGAGGTTAGAGGGGGCTTTGTTGCATACAAATAGAAGTGGGTAGGATATTCCATATTCTAACAATATTCCAGGAATATAAAAACTCACCTACAATTAATTTGGATTTATGAACTTGAAGAAGAAATTGGAGTTCCAATCACAAATGCCTAATGGGGCTGTAAAGTATAAGTAGGGAGCTAAGGGCAGGACAGTCCTGAGGTTTATGAATAAATTTATGTGCAGTTGTAAGCTGAAGAAGTAATAGGGGGTAGGAAAATTCAAGCCATTGTAATTTTTTTAGGGCAATACAGTGATGGGTAGAGTAGTGACTGTTTGAAGCAAACTTGGCAATCTTATTATAGCACATTTCTAATTTTGTTTTCAAAGAGAAGAGCAGGTTGGTTAGTAAAGGTGTGCCATAGGTTACAAAGGAGAGCAGGTAAGATAGAGCTAAAATGTGTTTAGTTGGTAGGGAGTGGTATCTATTGTGTCTGCACAGTAACCCAAGTTTTTTATGTGTTTTACTTATATTGTTTTGGATGTGCGGATCAAATTTGAGTTTTCGTTGATTATTACCCCTAACAATTTAGTATGGGTTACCAGCTCAATTTTGTTTGAGTTAAGAAAGAATACCTTGAGGTTGGCTTTATTGATAAATGTGCTTCTCTTGGGAGTAAAGACCGTAAGTTTAGTTTTTTTTTGTTAATTTTGTGAAGCCAAATTTCTACAGTGGAAAATAAACTACAACGTGGTGAGAAGCAGCTTGTCAAAAGAAAAAATATATCAGTTAGAGTACACTGGAAGATCATGCCTAAGTGGAAGCACTTTGGAACATAAATGTATGTATGGAAGGGGTAAGTCTTAGGCAAATGCAGCAGACTTTTAGAATAAGTAAGCTTAAACATATTTGCCGGATACTATAGCCTTTTACTGAAACACAGAAGAAAGAGACCATGGAAGCAGTGAGGTCTTGAGAAAATAAGGGAGAGAATTCTCAGTGGGACCAACAGCTATGAGCTACACTGGGAGGAGTGAAGGGGGAGTTTCTTTTTTATTTAAATAGCAAAGGTTTGCCATCATAGAAAGCTTCAGGTAGAAGGGTGCTTTGCTGCTAGTACTTCTTGGCGGCTGGGAGGCTTGCATGTAAGCAAAGAAGGACTGAAAAACTAAAAGAAGAGATAATAGGTCAGTGGGGGATAGGTAGTACAACCAAGAATAAACAGGATGTGTATAAATGTTTTATAATAAAGCTGTAAGACAATCAGAGGTGTGCTCTGGACACACACACACACACACACACACAGATATATATATATATATATATATATATATATATATATATATATATATATATGTATATGGATTCACTTTATAATCTTGGAATACTGAAATATCGAAGGTCAGTATTTCGAGACTATAAAGCCAAAACACCAAAAAAAAGAAAACCAAAACCGCGACCATTAAAGCACACACACAAGCACAACTACACCTACCTCTGCACAACAACACAAACACATACACACACACACACACACTTACTATAAGCCCCCCTGCATCCCCAACACCCCCCTACTTATATATACTAACCCGGAGGTCACACTAAACACCAAACATATACAAAACCCACCAACATACATTCCACACACCCCCTCGCACAAAAACACATCACACAGGTACAAACACCACCACTCTCAACACTGACACATTCACACTCTCATCTACATACCCTAACCCACACCTAACACTCCCCTACACACTCACCAACACACAAACCCTCCCCAAAACCCTTAAAAACACCATACTTACATAACGTGCCGTCAGTACTATGGGTTCGAAATTTCCGGGTTCGATATTCTGCAGTTTTGCACATCTGCAGATTCAACACTTTGGTCTTCAGATACTGAAATTAGACATTTCAGTATTTCAAGATTCCAAAGTGTTTCCATAAATATAAATATATATATATATATATATATATATATATATATATATATATATATATGTGTGTGTGTGTATTACTGCAATCCCAGAGTGTTGTTAAATATGACTCCAAAAATGAGTGCCTTGCATGTTCTAAGGAATGTGATGTCTGTGCAATGTGCAGCCCTGAGTGCCTAATTATGCTTAGAAAATGGGCAACTGCATTCTTGTTATACATTAAAGGATTAGTGTAAGGAGTTTATAGATAAAATAAATCCTATATTTTTTAATATTGTACTGTATTTTGACATAGAATGCTTCCTTCACAAAAGATTACATAGTAGTTTCACATATGGCATCAAGTCACTGGGATAATTTCAGAATGTCACACAGATTTTGAGTTAATTATTGATATAATACAAAGTACAATGACTGTTGTTTTATACACACACACACACACACACACACACACACACATATATATATATATATATATATATATGTATATATATATGTATATATATATATATATATATATATATATATATATATATATATATATATATATATCAATGTATATATATATATATATATATATATATATATATATATATATATGCATATAAACCACAGGGAAAATGGTACTTGTGAGTAACAAAGCTAGTGGCATTATAATAATAAAAAATCAGGAAAAAAGAAACCATGCACTATAGAAAAGCTCAATCAGGTTTAGCATAACAGTTAAGGTGTCTACCTCCCTGACAAGATATACAGATTTTATTTCTCACAAAGTGGAAATTAGCTAGGCTTAAAATGGTCCCCAAGGGCAGCTAGCCTAGTATTTAGTTATGAACCTATGAACCTCAGTTGAGACTTCAGAATAATGAAACAATTAAAACTTGTTTAGAAATCAAAGCATCTTTCTCGAGAAATGAATAGATGAACACTCTCAACCTTAAATGAGCTTTGTTAGAACATCAAAATAGATATAGGAATATAGAATTTAAAGACAATAACCTTGTTCACAATATACATTTCTACATATTTCCTTTAAAAATTTCTAATATGATCAGTCCAGCAATTAAACAAAGGAAAACAGGATGTTGTAATTAATATATTTCATGAATTGCTATTGAATACTACAGTGTATATCCTTAAAACTGATGAAAGCAACATTTCCTATCTGTTATACAAATTTATATGATACTCCATTAAAATGTTTTCCTTCCACAGTGTCAGTTAAATCAGAATTAACACATCAGTGGACATCCAGTTTTGACAACTGGACCTGTAAGTTGCTTCAAATCTCAGATTTTATGTTAGAAAATGTCTACTATTGTAGGAGGCCAGTGCATGTTTGTGCACATCTTCTAAAATATGCAGGAATTCATATCTTTGAAGCTTTTGGCAAGCTGAATACAAAAAACGGAAGGCCGCAGAAACTCAAAAGTACCTTAATAATCGCCATGTAGTTCGCCAGAGTAAACAAGCTTTACTAGGAAGTTTTAACATTTTGATGGAAAGCAATGCTACAGTAGCATGAAGTGGATGTACTTGGATAAGAAGTAATCTTCAAGTAATATATAAATTAGTTAAACCGATACTGGCATAGACAGAGAATTTTATGTACAGAAGAAACATGGGAAGATAAAAAATTACAAGGGCTGCAAGTTTAATTTGAATTATATGATATATCCAAATGGCTGTCCTTGAGTTTATTGCTAGGACCATTGTTGTCTATCATCTTTATAACTGATAGACTGAAATTGTGAAGTTAGACACAGTGGTTAGTGACATTTATGTTTATAGTAACCCTCTCCTTTTCTTCTCTCTCTGTTTCCTACACCTTCCTTCACCCTCTCAATTTGTAGCACTCCCCACTATCTCTAAACCCTCTTACACCAATCTTTCTATGTTCTAATTCCCTCCCTCCTCTTACTATCATCTACTTCCCACCTTATGTTTCCTCTGTGATACTGGATCCTCTAATCTTCTGTAATAAATCTGCATGTAAAATTATATATACCTTGATTCAAACCTGTTTCTTACTGTTTAATACTAATTCCCTTAACTGGATATGCAAATATTTTCTTTTTATTACCATTAAGTATGTTATTCTGACATATCTTCTTGCTGGATGTTTTATTTCTACTTATTAGTTATACTGTATATTAATACTCTGCATGTAGATATGACTGAAAACGGACCCACCTTAATCAGTGTTTTTTATCGGATAACAAAAGGGGAATAAAATACATTAAAAACGAACTAGCTAACTAACTGAGGATTCTGAGGAAACCTCTTTTAATGCATTTTTTAATTAATTCATAACTGGGTAAATATACTACGTAGCTATGCCTTAATATTATGGGTGACCCTAAAGCACTGTAAGGTTAACTGATTTGCTTATATCTTCAATGGTCCTAATGTTAATGGGTTGTTAAATAAAGAGTAGAATGGAGTGGAAAGAAGAAATCGGCCAAACATTGTAGTATTCTGAAAGCTTGATGTGCATTTCTGAAATTCATAGCCACATGCTAGCCCTTTATAGGTATAACATGTCATTCTTTCTTTGTGTGTTTCATCTTAATTTGACCATCTTATACTCTTCTATATGGAAGTTGCTAAATTTGTGGCAATAGTCATATTTAAACAAAAATGACCATCTGAAGAATTTTATGAGTATGAGTTACATTATATATGATTAAATTACAAAACAAAATAAAAATAGGGAGCTATATTAAAGGTTGAACCTTCTTTGGGTCAGAAGGAAGTATAAGCCACATTTATTGTTGGAAAGCTTATGATTATATGAGAAATTATATCAAGAAACAGAATAGTAGAAGTAAGTGAAAAGCCAATAATGTTTGCATTTTGTTGGTGTTCACCATAACTCAGTAAGATGAATGAACTTTAATAAACAAAGCTTTCAAGCAATAAGCTGTTCCTCAGTGTGATAAAATACTTGCAATTAAGTTCACTATATATATATATATATATATATATATATATATATATATATATATATATATAGATGTACAAGAGGCTAGCAAATACAATTAATAAATTAAATCATTTAAAGTCACATAACCCAAAAATGCTTTATTTAAAAAGACATCTGCTTCATCTTCAGGACTGATTTAACACTATTAATAGTGTTAAGACCCGTTTCACAATCAGCTCTAAAATAGTTAATCCATTTATAGTTCGTGTATTCTGTGAATGCAACTATATTGTGATGATTATTATTATTATTATTATTATTAAGTCAGGACCTTTTAATTTTGGAGATTCTTTCCTGTATACATTCTATTTATTACTCTTCCTCCGTCTTTCCTCTTAAGTCACATTTAGGTAATTTGTCTGTTTGGGGTGGTTCACGGTGCAGCTTTGCTTTCTCCCATGGGATGCTGGGACAGCTGTGCCTTTACCTACTGGTGAGTCATGGAGCTGGGAGAAATGGTTGTATAACAGACCATGTACAGAGAAGCAGATAATAGCTGGCAGGAATTGCTGAAATGACAACAGTGCACTATGCTACAATGCCAGTGAATTCAAATTCTTAAAGAATATAATTATGGGATTGACTGACATAAGGCATACATAGTCAAGGTAATGTCCTTAAATAAATTGCTACTGTTTTTGACAACATGACTGAGACTACTGGGACTTTATCTATGTCATGTGTAGTGACATGATGAAAGTTCCTTAAAGAGGTCCCTCTGCATATGGCTGTGAAATAAGTAACAATGCAACCTCTATATTGTCCATATTCTAGTGCTAATGATATGATATGTGAAAGCCTGATGATGGTCTAAGTTGGATTACCTAGTGGTCTGCTTGCAGGCAAATGAATAAGGAGCGAGAACATTGCTTTGATCATTGCTAGTGTAATTAAACACTGCATATCTTTGTGAGTTTGTAGCTGCAAGGATGTCTGGGGGTGGGTAGGTACAAGGCTCTGATCACTAATCAAGTATAAGAAAGGATCCTCGTGAGCCAAATACTACAAGCAGGTAAGTGTAAGAGGTGGGCACAGGTACCTGCTCTCTTGGAGTCATAGTAATTCCAGCAGGTATGCTGACTTAACATGTAGTGAGTTGTGATTTTATACATTCAAATTTGCTTTGTAACTCCTGTACATTTGTTTATATATCAGAATTAAATCACACACAGAGAAACTGTCTACCTCTAGCACCTGCAAAGCCCAGCTGTGTCTACCTGTAGGATCTTTTGGAGAAGGATCAGCAAATTCTTTAATTAAAGGGAATATCCAGAAAGTCCATTTTTGTATGCAGTCCCTTTTTGGGAAGAAAGTGATGAAACTGAACAGTAGCTTACAGAGGAATTAAAACTACAGTCTCAATTGGGCTTCAAAAATACTCACATCTTATTCCATAAACCTTATACAAAGCATTGCAGTCCTTTGCTCCTATCACACCCTTACCTCATCTTCTTATGAGAATCACAGATAGTTTTTTTCACTCTTTTTGAAATATAACTAATTGTGGATGATTTCAAGCTCATAGAGAAATAAATTAAATATGTATGATTGTGAGAGACACATAGAAAGATAAAACCAGTGATATTCTACAGATTTTGTATTCCCTCAGATGACTGACTACTTATCTAGCTTTAACCAAGACATCTCTTCTTTTTTATCTCTTCTAAGTAGATGTTCAAAAAATGCCATAGGACACAAACACCTTTGAAAATGAGTGGTGTCAAATAGGTAGCTGTTATTTAGTTATATTCCAGTGACTTAATTTTTCCACAGAGAGTTGAACTAATGCACTGGGCTTCTGTGTAAGTGGGCCATTGGGCCTGTGAACATAATCAAGTTAATAAAAAAACTGCAGATAAAAAACATCATAAAGTGTCAGGGTTTGAGGACTTCATTCTTTTCAAGTATTTTTTCGGGATTAAGACTTACTTAATTGCTATATATATTCCATAAAGTAGAGACATGCTGGAGAAGATTTTTATTTGTTATATAAACAATGTTTACTCTTGACTATTAAGATGATTTTCTGAAGAACAGTGTTATCTTGTTTTTGTTTTTGATGACAAATTGCTTATGTTTCTTTATTAGAGAATCATATTAAACCATTACTTTCAAGCAGATGCTTTATAGAATCTAACCTGTTGCTGTTGCATAACTTTTCATTCTAACTTCAGCTCTGCTGCAACAGACCTTTCCTTTAATATCTTACACACATACCCCTTCTCTTATATCAAAAATAACACAATAAATGAACAAGCTATATTTTTACAGCTATCAAATAAAATACGTTTATGCTCTGATCCTAGCTGTACCATGTTTCTCCACTTGTTCTAGTAAACAATGATGCCAGAGATGTACATCTTTAAACCAAAATCTGATTTTTTTATTTTATTTAAAAACACATAAATAGATGTTACAAAACATCAGATATGCATCTTTGAACAAGCATTACTGTGGTATGCAGCCCAGAGTATCTCAGTTTGTGGAACCATTTATACACCAATGCATTTATGTGTTCATTTTAAAGACGGTTGCATTATTTACAAAATAGTACACTTTCTGCTATGATTTGCATAAAGGAATGTTATGGACCGCAGTCTTTTTTGCCTTACTATACTGACACTGCATCTTTACAGGCATGAATAAGAGTGAGGCAAAGCGAATAAGGAATGTGGCAACTGCTGAATGTATACACAAACATGATTCTTCTCTACACCAATTAATAATCACCTGTGGATTGCCCCAAGCTGCTGTTCAAAGCATGAAGCCTTCTTTGATTTTACTGCTTATGGGAAATTTGAGACTGGACTTTCATAAAAATTCACTAATAATACACACCTTGCTGTGTCAGTGTGGCAGAATATGAGTTCAACAAGATCGTATTCACTATATGAACCTATTCTACTTAAGGATAGCAGATTCCAGAAGTTCATATATAAGCAATGTAGTGAAAAACAGTCTAGTCTGCTATTCTTTTCTGTGCTTTTGTGGTCTTTCCAGACTTACTGATTCCTTGTGTTGTTTTACCTGTTTCAGAAAAAAATTGCATTATCACTTTTTCTTTTTTTTACACATGAGACTAATTTATCTTATTTACCTGATAGTGATTCATCCCAGCTATTATTTTCACTTGCTGATAATTTAACTCCATGGTTATTAGCAGTAATTTGTATGTATATATATATATATATATATATATATATTTATTTTTTTATTTTTTTTATACATGCTAGTAACGGTGACTCAGATTTGGATATTTGAGTATTATTATATAAAAATACATGCTTAGTGTTTTGAATATCAAACAAACACAATGCTGTAAGCCTGCATAGCTAATAAAAATTGTACTAATACTAATAAAAAAAAACTATAAATAAAGACAATAAAAATATGGGTTCTTCAATTGCTAACTCACTCTTTTATTCACAACAACAAATCAGTTAGCATGTTTTTATCTTTTGTTTAGATAGGAGATAATTAGGGCATGATTATACCTTTAACCTTTCTTTGCATAAAAAGATCATTGGAATAGTGGCACTGATCGTTGCCGTGCATTTCCATCAAATTGCGATGTGATCACAAGAGTGGGACACAAAATTTGAAGAGATTGACCAGTATTTGGGGTGGGGTGGCATTGTGATACTTTCACATGTTATTCCTTTAATGTGGCAAGCAGCCCTGCATTTTATTATACTTTCAATGTAACAAATAAGACACCTGGAGCGTTTAAGTGCAAATCACATTATATATATATATTTATGCAGAGTTATCTGTTAGTTCTGATTCTTTTAACAAACAGAAGACTTCTAGAAACAGAATTTATGAGCACTGCTATACTAATAAGTACAAGAGCACAATTAGTTATCTTTGCAGACCCGACATTTCCTGGTGGAAGTGCTACAAGTTTGTGTTTCCTACAATAGAGATGATGACATCTTGCAATATCAAGAACACAAATGGCAAATAAAGTTAAAGATATGTGTGCCCTCAGGCTTGAATGTGTCATTTCATTTCAAATGTGTTCTGAAAAAAAAGATAGTTGAAAAAGGAATAAAAAATGAACACAGCATAATGCTGTTTATCCTATTAGTTTAAATTGATGTTATGTCATTGGGCAATTTTTAAGTATTTTACCAGCATGTGAATGTAGGGCCAAATCATTCAGATGAATTCTTACACAGGAAAGTAAGACTGCTAAGAGTTTTTTTTTTTTTCTTTAGTGAAGGCACCCAGTTTTTCTATTTTCCACTGCTATAGTCAATTTGTATTATATTTAAAAGTAATCACCAAAAGTAATGGTCTTCCTGTCCATGCCGCATTTGCCTACATCACACTCTCCCTCTAACTCATCTGCATCTAATATGCATGTACTAACGTACTGGTAGTGGTGTGATGCTTTAACTGTGTATAATTTTCTTGCTAGTGCATATTTAATAAAATGACAGCAAATATTTTGGAATTATTTATGACAAATAGCAAACTTGGTGGTGTCGATATCCCTTACCTAAACACTCGAAGCAGTTGAAACTAATTGTAAGAATACCTCACGTATTCAGTGTACTTCATCTGTTTGGTCATTATTCTTTTCTTGTGACTTGTAAATGACTTTGGGATACCCAAAGTAAACTTTTGTTTCTTCCAGTCATAGGTTTGTGCATATATTGTATGTGTGTATGTGTATGAGTGCGTGTTTGCGTGTGAGTGCATAGTGTGCTGGGAGGGTGGGTTTACATTCAGATCATACAACCAAAATGAAATGCAGACTCCAATGCATTAAAATCATACTTCTCCATACCAACTCAGATATCTAAGCCAAGAAAGAACTTTTGCCGTTGCCGCTTACTTGCATCTGTCTGACTTTCCTTGTATTTCTCCTGCTATGCAAAGATTTTAGTTCCCCCTTTGATGCACCTTTTCTTGTGAAACAGCAATCTGCTGGACATGAGCACATTCATGAAATATGATCTAGTTTGTCACCCATACATCCATGCACAATGCTAGACATATACTTCCTTTTAACTTTTTTATAGTTTAAGTGACCTGGATCAGGACAAATGAATTAAAGCTGTAATGATTTATTTGTTGATGTACTAAGAAGTGTCATAGTCATAACTACAGTAAGTATATTTTTATCCTGCCACCCTGCTGTAAAGTTTTTTTGTTTACTAATCTTCAATTTTGAACTTTATTAAGCGACAAATTCATTAGAAAATAAAAAGTTGATTGGAAAATGTATAGATTGTTGCTTTTCAGCAGTACTATCCCCTTGCTTTCCCATTGTTTAGTTTAACAGTATTCAGATATATATATATATATATATATATATATATATATATATATATATATATAGTAGTTTACGATGCGAGGTCATTGCAGCTTCCCTTGTCAATTTTTTATTCCTTGCCACCAAGGTAGTGCAGTTTACTCCACCAGAAATTCAAACAAGTACATAGTATAACCTGAAACCTATAATGTTCACTGATGTCAGCTTCCTGAAGTATCAGATATACATGGAATGCTGGGATTTAGCAATAATCTGTCACAGGGTGCATGTTGGAGAGATCTATGCACAATCTTCCCTCCCAACACATGTTATGATGCACAACTACAATATATATCAGTTTAGTCAACTTCAGAATAAGTCTGCTAATGTAACAATCGTTTGCTGTTCAAGATAACACGGTTTAGGTTTCCCTTATCAATTTAACATAATATGATAAAAAACAAACAGATAAAAATGAAAGAAAGTAATATGATTCATAGGATAGCACATAACAAAGGCCTTGCATTATAGAATTCTAAGAAATATTCTGAACATTTGAAAAAGCTATCACATGTGATATTGCTGAAATGTTTACTGGATGCAATGAAAAAGTATTACTACTGACACTCCATAAAACTAGGTCATACTTTTTGACTCTGTTTTGTGAAAAAAAATGCCTTCACTAGGAGATGCATTCAGTTTCTGTCCTTGTTTTAATACCTTGAGGCATGGTTAATCCCTTATTGGCACTGGCAGAACGTATCAGCAAATCACATTCTAAAAGTTACCCCTGCTATATAGTTGTTATTAACACCCTAAACAAGGTCTGTGCTTTTAAGTGAGTTTTTAATCTTATTCAGGAGTATGGTCTGCAGCTGATACAAAACATCCAAAGTGCAAGGCCTTCACCCCGTCATTTTATTTATATCACTGCTTCTTCACTGTACATTTCATTCTAAATACTACTCAGGGCCTGATGTTCCTCTACAACTTCCTCTCAAGCCTTTAGAGCCCTAGCTTAACACTGTAAGCAGAGCTCTATGTAACAATATTAAGGTCAGACTTACAAAACACCAACTTATTGACTATTCTTTACCAACAGCATGCCAACTGTAGCAGCAAATAGCAATAAAACTGTATTTTACAACAAGCAACATCATTCCCTCAGAGCGCTACTTAACTCAGAGAGTGCTGACATCTGTGCAGTTAACAGAGACATAGTTGAAAGTCATGGAAGACACCCCAGCATTACAAGGCTATAATGTCTTCCACACATTTAGACCAGCTAATGCACAAGAAGGGATAAGAAGTGGAGGTGTATCAATCTATGTAAAACAGTAAGCACACCTCAAGATTAGTCAAACAATATGACATGCATGAGCTACTCCATGTTCAACTAACCATAGATGAAGTCCAATACGATATCTTTGCAAATGATAGGTCTCCATCTATGACCCTGGATAATCATACCATATACATGCATGCATGTAGTGGAGTCACTCACAATTCAGCCCAGCATCATATTCGTGGGTGATCTCAGCTGTCCCACCATAAAGTGGGATGCACACACATACAACCACTAACAAGCAGTCTCAAAGATTCCTGGATTTTTTCAGTGCAAACAACCTGAAAGAGCTAGTCTGCTACCTGCTACTGGCGCAAATATCCTGGATCTGGTACTTGCAAATATGAGGTAATATTTCACTCCCCCCTTGTGCAATGTCCTCACTGGTCAAATTAGATCACAAAGCCATCATCAGTGAAATAAATTTAAAAGTTGAACTCCCAGCAAACCCACAGAGCCTTTAAGAACTTAACTACCTCCTATTAAGAAACAGAATAGCTAAATCCAAGCCCCCCCCCTCAGATTTTGGAGTACACTGTTGCCTATGCAGAAGCGTTTATGGAAACACTTTACAAATGTGTAAATAACTGTGTAGAAATAGCAGTAGCCAACTGAAATAAACTAAGGACAAACTCCAACTCCAAAAACAAGCCCCCTTGGTGGAACCCCACTATAAGTAGCTTGTGCAATAAAAGAAAGAAAATCCTGTCCAAAAAGAGGAAGGGTTATGCCCAAAAGACAAAAATCTCTTATCTTCAGTCTCAACAAGCACCTCAAGGACTAATCAGATCTACCAAAGCCAACTTCAAGGCAAGAATAGCCTCCCAGGATAAAGATAACCCTTTCCTGTTAGAATGAAAGATCTTAATAAAACATGTTTGGTTGTAAATTACCTTTGTTATTTTTTTTTCGCCTTTCCTGTAGAGACAATTTACAGGCGGATTTGTATTTTGTGTTTTTATAACCTGGTATAAAAAGTGTATCTTCAGTTTGTGTAATTCCAATATTCAGTTAAGTATGATGGATTATTTAGACAGCATTTCTACCCATCATCCTCCAAGGACTATGAATGAGTTTAATGACTGAAAACAAGTCAATAAAACCACATTATCTTAATTGTAGTACAACCTTCAACCACCCACTTGATGTAGCAATTAAATTCCATGCTTTCAGCAAAACCTGAAAGGTGGCTTGCATAGTCAAGTAAAATTTAGATTCACGGAATAGTACTTGGTCAAATGCATGACTCATAGAATCTGATTATTACATATTTTCTCTGTATGATTAACTGAATATTTAACCATAAAAGCAGATTTAGTTGTGCAGCCTGAAGATGTTTTAAGTTTCAAAATGGCTCTGCCTGACAAACATCTCCTCTGAACCATAAATGAAAGAAATCAGTATAGTTTACTTGTTTGAAATGGCTAAGCAAATATATCTATATCTATATATGGTTCCTATATATATGTATATATATCTATATATATGTGTATATATATATATATATATATATATATATATATATATATATATATATATATATATATATAAATATATAGGTCCACGTTGAAATCTTGAAAGCTCAAAATCTCGAAATTCAAAATACTGAGTCCAAAATCTCGAAAGTTCAAAATACTGAAAACTCAAAATACTGAATCTCATAATATCAAAAAAAACACAGGATACCAACACTTACTATACTCCAGCATAAGTACATTCAGAAACAAATAAAAGACAAACCATATTAGTCGACTGGAACTAAAAGCAGGGGAGCAGCACCCCTGCACCCCCTACACCCCCTGCCAATTAAATACATCAACTCCAAGGTCGCACTTCACTACACTAAGATGAGTTATGTTGTAATATAGCAAATTAAAAGGGAATATGACTAAGGTTACAACAGGCAGTCATGAAGCACGTAATGGTATGTTTACCATTTTCTTCTCTGGAGTGCAATCTCAGAATTGATATATTTAAGTAGCAGGGGGGTTGTGGGGGGTGGAGGGGAGCTTGCCCCCCTGCTTATAGCTGGAGAAGAGTAATATGTTTCTGTATGTAGTTGTGCTGGAATATATAGTAAGTGTTGGTGTCCTGGGTTTTTTCAATATTATGAGATGCAGTATTTTGAGTTTTCACTATTTTGAACTTTTGAGATTTTGGACTCAGTATTTTGAATTTTGAACATTCGAGATTTCAAAGTGGACCCATATATGGGTCTTCTTCACATGACTGAAATCTCATTTGACTTACTTTCATTTGACCGAGACCAAAATATCTAAATTTCAAAAAATAGTGATAACTCACTTGACTGAACTTCATTACACTGAAACTTTACAATGCTAAATTTCAAAATACTAACTTGTAAGCCATAGACATGCACATGACTAACTCTTTCCAGAACTTAAAAACTACTTATGTACCCTTTTAACAGAAACCAGACAATATAAAACCAAACTAGGTGGGGGAATACACCCCCCAACTATATATACAAACTTCATGATCACACTATAGTGATGAAATAGGCATATACCTTTTACTTACCCTACAGTAGTCTACACACTGCCTCTACTGCTGGGAACACACAAAACATCTGGCATATTACTTAAATAATTCCCATAAAAATGCAAACAGACATACCCGCATTTGGAAACACTGCGACACTATTTTACATGACTATCGGTATTCTGACCATCAGCACTTTACGTTACAGTAATTCTTTTTATCACAAGCAAGTCACAGGAGAAGGGAAACCCACATCATGTCTATGGCTTACAATTCAGTATAATGAGGGTCAGTCAAATGAGTTTTCAGTATTTTGAAAATTCGGTATTATGGTCTCGGTCAAATGAAATTCAGTCAAATGACATTTCAGTCATGTGAAGTAGAGCCATATATGTCTGTATTTATATAGCTATATATCAATATGTATATGTATATATACATATCAAAATATATGGGTTACCTTTAGTACGTCGACAGCCCACTACATCAACTTCCACTTCACCAACATGGCAGAACATCGACAAATAAAGAGCTGAAGTTTCTTGCATGGTAAGTTACCATTTGGCCATCCAGAACTGAAAAACTGTCATTAAACTGACTACTCAAATGCGGGGGGCTAAGCCCCCCACACCCCCTATGTGGGGGGCTTTGCCCCCCACACCCCCCCTAACTTAATATTTCAACTCTGAGAATGCACTACCGCAGGGGTACCGGGCAAAGTTCAGGTGGATGGCCAAATGGTAACTTACCGTGCGAGAAACTTCGGCTCTTCATTTGTCGATGTTCTGCCATGTCGGTGAAGTAGAATTCAATGTGTTGGCCTTTCGACATACTAAGGGTAACCCAGATATATATATATATATATATATATATATATATATATATATATATATATATATATATGTATATATATATAGATATATATATATATATGTGTGTGTGTGTGTGTGTGTGTGTGTGTGTGTGTGTGTGTGTGTGTGTGTGTGTGTGTGTGTGTGTGTGTGTGTGTGTGTGTGTGTGTGTGTGTGTGTGTGTGCGTGTGTGTGTGTATGTATATGGGTCCAGACAATATCCCACAATTCTCAACCTCTTGGGACAAGAAATCTGGACAAGGCCTAAAAATAATGTGGGAACAAAGGCCTAAAAATAGGGATGGATTTTAAGTATTGCTCTTATATTTACTCTTACAGTGTTTCTAGAATAACTGAATGTCTGCTTGTATGCATTTTCTGAAAATATTGAAGTCTGAACGCCAAATGTATGTCATTATTCAATGACTTCAGTCCTCAGTGATTTGCCAGAAAACCATAATTTTTTGAGGAAGAGACCAAAACAATGAGTTACAAATTTGGACATTCTGTGAAAATCTGGACAGTTGAGAGGTATGCAATATCCATTGATATATCTTAATAGCATGAAGCATGATTTAGCCTCACTCCTAATAACACGGTTCAATCTTAACCTTCATACAGGTTTTGCACAAAGCAAATGGAGAACAGTTACAGCCATTCCACTTGAATAAGGGAGAACCTTCATAGACCCAGGCAATTACAGACCCTTAAATCTGACCAGCCTCATATGCAAATCCATGGAAAGTCTTATCATTGAAATAATCAATCAGGACACAGGGAACCTCTAAATACTAGGTCATACTTTCTCAACCTGGTAGAGTTTTTTTATTTGAAAAAAAGTTACAAAATCAATGGATGAAGGCAAAATGCTAAACACACAGTACCTCAAGCTGGCCAAAGCTTTGGACAAAGTTCCCCAGTCAGGCATAATAGAAAAGCTAAATAAACAGGGAATCCACCTGTATGTCACTC